>NC_135400.1:1828392-1833392 GCF_051989625.1 Stigmatopora argus
AGTGAGAGATGGAGAGACAGTGAGAGACAGATAAAAGAGAGAGTGACAGACAGACAGAGAGACAGACAGAGAGAGAGACAAAGAGAGACAGACAGAGAGAGAGAGACAAAGAGAGGCAGAGAGAGAGAGAGAAAAAGACACACAGACATAGAGAGAGACAGCCAAACAGAGAGAGTGACAGACAGAGAGAGAGAGAGAGGGATGAGAGAGAGAGACAAAGAGATACAGAGAGAAAAAGATTGAGAGAGAGAGAGACAAAGAGAGAGATAAAGAGAGAGACAAAGAGAGACAGAGAGAGAGTGACAAAGAGATAAAGAGAGAAAGAGATTGAGAGACAGAGAAAGAGAGATAGAGAGAGACAGGGAGAGAGAGAAACAGATAGATAATTAGACAGATAGAGGGACAGAGAGAGAGACAAAAAGAGAGAGAGACAAAAAGAGAGAGAGACAGAGCAAGACAGAGCGAGACAGAGAGAAACAAAAAGACAGAGACAGACAGAGAGAGAGGGAAAGAAAGAGAGACAGAGAGAGAGACAGAGAAAGATAGAGAGAAACAGATAGAGAGAGACAGAGATAGAAAAAGAGAAAGAGACAGAGAGAGACAGGGAGCGAGACAGAGAGAGACAGAGAGAGGGAGACCGAGAGAGTGAAACAGGGATACAGTCAGAGAGAGACACAGATAGAGAGAAAGAGACAGAGAGAGAGAGACAGACAGACAGCAGAGAGAGACAGAGAGAGACAGATTAAGAGAGAGACAGGGAGACAGAGAGAGACAGATAGAGAAAGACAGAGAGAGAAAGACAAAGAGAAAGAAAGAGAGAGAGAGAAAGAGAGACAGGGAGAGAGAGGGAGACAGCGAGAAAGAAAGAGCAATAGAAACCGAGAGAGAGAGAGACAGTGAGAGAGAAAAAGAAAGAGAGGGAGACAGGGAAATACAGAAATAAAGAGACAGAGAGAGATTGAGAGAGAGACAGAGAGACAGGGAAGACAGAGAGACAGAGAGAGACAGAGAGAGAAAAGACAGAGAGAGAGAGAAAAGGCAGAGAGAGAGAGAGACAGAGAGGGACAGAGAGAGAGAAAGGGCAGAGAGAGACAGAGAGAGACACAGAAATAGAGACAGAGAGAGACACAGAGAGAGAAACAGAGAGAGAAAGAAAGAGAGAGACAGAGAAAGAGAGACAGGGAGAGAGGGAGACAGAGAGATAGAAAGAGCAATAGAGAGAAAGAGAGAGAGAGAGTGAGAGAGAGAGAGTGAGAGAGAGAAAAAGAAAGAGAGGGAGACAGGGAAATACAGAAAGAGAGAGACAGAGAGAGATTGAGAGAGAGGCAGAAAGAAAGAGACAGAGAGACAGGGAAGACAGAGAGACAGAGAGAGAAAAACCGAGAGACAGAGAGAGAAAAACCGAGAGACAGAGAACAAGACACAGAGAGACGCAGACAGAGAGAAAGACAGACAGAGAGAGACAGAGAGAGGGAGACCGAGAGAGTGAAACAGGGATACAGTCAGAGAGAGACACAGATAGAGAGAAAGAGACAGAGAGAGAGAGACAGACAGACAGCAGAGAGAGACAGAGAGAGACAGATTAAGAGAGAGACAGGGAGACAGAGAGAGACAGATAGAGAAAGACAGAGAGAGGCAGAGAGAGATAGAGACAGAGAGAGAGACAGAGAGAGAAAGAGAGACAGTGAGAGAGAAAGAGAGAGAGACAGAGAGAGACACACAGAGAGAAACGGAGAGAGAAAGACAAAGAGAAAGAAAGAGAGAGAGAAAGAGAGACAGGGAGAGAGAGGGAGACAGCGAGAAAGAAAGAGCAATAGAAACCGAGAGAGAGAGAGACAGTGAGAGAGAAAAAGAAAGAGAGGGAGACAGGGAAATACAGAAATAAAGAGACAGAGAGAGATTGAGAGAGAGACAGGGAAGACAGAGAGACAGAGAGAGACAGAGAGAGAAAAGACAGAGAGAGAGAGAAAAGGCAGAGAGAGAGAGACAGAGAGGGACAGAGAGAGAGAAAGGGCAGAGAGAGACAGAGAGAGAGACACAGAAAGAGAGACAGAGAGAGACACAGAGAGAGAAACAGAGAGAGAAAGAAAGAGAGAGAGACAGAGAAAGAGAGACAGGGAGAGAGGGAGACAGAGAGATAGAAAGAGCAATAGAGAGAAAGAAAGAGAGAGAGTGAGAGTGAGAGAGAGAAAAAGAAAGAGAGGGAGACAGGGAAATACAGAAAGAGAGAGACAGAGAGAGATTGAGAGAGAGGCAGAAAGAAAGAGACAGAGAGACAGGGAAGACAGAGAGACAGAGAGAGAAAAACCGAGAGACAGAGAACAAGACACAGAGAGACGCAGACAGAGAGAAAGACAGACAGGGACAGACAGAGAGAGAGGGAAAGAGACAGACAGAGATAAACACAGACAGAGAGAGACAGAAGGTCTGAGAGAAAGAGAGAGACAGAAAAAGAGTTAAACAGAGAGACACAGAGAGAGGCAGAATGAGACAGACAGAGAGAAAGAGAGAGAGAAAGACAGTGAGAGACGGACAGAAAGAGAGAGAGAGACGGCCAGACAGAGAGAATGAAGAAAGACAGAGAGAGAGAAAGACAGGTAAACAGACAGACAGACGGAAAGAAGGACAGAGAAAGAGACATATAGAGAGAGACAGAGAGAGAAACACAGAGAGAGAGACAAAGAAAGAGAGACCGAGGGAATGTCAGAGAGAGAGACAGAGAGAGACGGAGAGAGAGCGAGAGAGACAAAGAGAGAGAGACAAAGAGAGACAAAGAAAGAGAGAGATAGAGAGAGACAGAGAGAGACAGAGAGAGACAGAGAGAGACAGAGAGAGACAGAGAGAGACAGAGAGAGACAGAGAGAGACAGAGAGAGACAGAAAGAGAGAGAGAGACAGAGAGAGAGACAGACAGAGACAAAAAAGACAGAGAGACAGAGAGCAAGGGACAGGGAGAGACAGAGAGAGACAGAGACCGACAGAGAGAGAGAGACTGAGAGGGAAAGAGATAGAGACAGAGAACAAGGCACAGAGAGACACAGACAGAGAGAAAGACAGACAGGGACAGACAGAGAGAGAGGGAAAGAGACAGACAGAGATAGACACAGACAGAGAGAGAGAGAGTTCTGAGAGAAAGAGAGAGACAGAAAAAGAGTTAAACAGAGAGACACAGAGAGAGGCAGAATGAGACAGACAGAGAGAAAGAGAGAGAGAAAGACAGTGAGAGACGGACAGACAGAACAAGAAAGAGACAGACAGTTAGAGACAGAGAGAGAGACGGCCAGACAGAGAGAGTGAATACAGAAAGAGAGAGAGAGACGGCCAGACAGAGAGAGTGAAGAAAGACAGAGAGAGAGAAAGACAGATAAACAGACAGACAGACGGAAAGAAGGACAGAGAAAGAGACATATAGAGAGAGACAGAGATTGAGAGACAGAGAGAGAAACACAGAGAGAGAGACAAAGAAAGAGAGACCGAGGGAATGTCAGAGAGAGAGAGACAGAGAGAGACAGACAGAGAGAGAGCGAGAGAGACAAAGAGAGAGAGACAAAGAGAGACAAAGAAAGAGAGAGATAGAAAGAGATAGAGAGAGACAGAGAGAGACAGAGAGAGACAGAGAGAGACAGAGAGAGACAGAGAGAGACAGAGAGAGACAGAGAGAGACAGAGAGAGACAGAGAGAGACAGAGAGAGACAGAGAGAGACAGAGAGAGACAGAGAGAGACAGAGAGAGACAGAGAGAGACAGAGAGAGACAGAGAGAGACAGAGAGAGACAGAGAGAGACAGAGAGAGACAGAGAGAGACAGAGAGAGACAGAGAGAGACAGAGAGAGACAGAGAGAGACAGAGAGAGACAGAGAAAGAGACAGAGAAAGAGACAGAGAAAGAGACTGAGAGAGACAGACAGACAGAGCGTGACCGGACGATTCGCCGAAAGACGTTTGGTCGACGGACGTTTGGGCGACGGACAGTTCGCCGAACGGACATTTGGGCGAGCGGACAGTTCGCCGAACGGACGGATTCGCGCGCTCGCCCCGCCCCCGGATCGTGTGTGTACACGTACAATGTTGAAAGTAAATTTGAAAATAAATTTTCACCTTCAATTGTGTCTTTTTTCTTATATTTCAATCCCCAGGTTTGATAAATTACATTGCGTGTCCAAATGCTGTCAAATTTTAGTATCCATTCTGGCCCACAAGTCAAAAAGTTTGCCTACCCCTTAATCACATTATCAATAAGCTGCCATTGACTGCGGTAGACGTCCGATTCATGTTGACTGTGAGGTGCAGAGTACTCAGCACTCATTTAATACTGTATCAGAACTTACGAGAGACATACGAAAAGGACGGACATAAGGACAGAGAGAGAGAGACAAGAGAGAGACAGAGAGAGAAAGAGACAGAGAGAGAGAAAGAGAGAGACAGAGATAGAGAGAGAGAGACAGACAGAGAGAGACAGAGAGAGAGAGACAGAGAGAGAGAATGAAAGAGAGGCAGAGAGAGAAACACAGAGAGAGAGAGACAGACAGACAGAGAGAGACAGAGAGAGAGAGAGAGAATGAAAGAGAGGCAGAGAGAGAAACACAGAGAGAGAGAGACAGAGAAAGAGAGACCGAGGGAAAGTCAGAGAGAGAGAGACAGAGAGAGACAGAATGAGAGAAAGAGAGAGACAGAGAAAGAGAGACCGAGGGAAAGTCAGAGAGAGAGAGACAGAGAGAGACAGAATGAGAGAAAGAGAGAGACAGAGAAAGAGAGACCGAGGGAAAGTCAGAGAGAGAGAGACAGAGAGAGACAGAATGAGAGAAAGAGAGAGACAGAAAGAGTGAAACAAGGAGAAATACAGAGACACAGGGAGAAAGAGAAAGACAGTGAGTGACGGACAGACAGAAAGATGTCTGAGAGAAAGAGACAGAGAGAGAGACACGATGAACATTCAACAAGGTCGAACACAAGTAAACACCCCAAGACAGCTGAGCGAGATTTTGACGCTTCTGCAAAAGGGG
>NC_135400.1:1838392-1893392 GCF_051989625.1 Stigmatopora argus
CCGGGAAAACGGTTTGTCCGCCACTTTCAGTTCGCTAACTACGAGCACTAACCGTGGCTCACGGGCTCCAAGGAACACTGCTAATTATATTGCTGGGAGTGCTTGTTATTTGCCACCGATCGACATGGTGTTTGGAGCAACACTGGATTTGCAAATTTGACTTGTTTAACTAAAGCAGCAGCGAGACACCAAAGCACTGCCGGACACTTACAAGCAAAGGTGCTCTCCAAAACTTTTGGGGAAACCCGAGTGGAGTTAAAGTTCAGCGAGCAAGTGCACAGGGAAACGGAGTGCCACAACGAAAAGATAAAGAAAAATAGGGAAATCTTAAAAAGTTTGATAGATTTCGGGGACACGATGAAAGTGCTGCATCCCCAAACAAAGGAAATTATGTGGAACTTCTTTCTCTCATTGCTGAGAGAAACACAGATTTACATTACCACCTGTCCACTAATAAAGTGTTTAGTAGCACGTCGGGCAAAATACAAAACAACCTGATCACTGCTATTGCTGAAGTGATGGAGGAAGAGATCAGAAGGGAAATAAAAGTACTGTTTGTCTCTGTAATGGTGAATGAGTCTGTGCGGTGTGCTGATGGATATAAAGCACATCTGGATGATTTTGAATTTTGTTTGTTTGCTTCACACATTTAATGGCATTTCTGAGCATTCAGATGTGCTTTTTTCAATACTACAGAACAACAAACAGGATGTACAGTTTTGTCTTGCAAGAGTAAAGTAGTTTTGTGACACAGTTAGGCGTGAGAGGAGCCGATATGAGGAAATCTACGAGGCCACTGAACGCAGTACGGGTGCTCCAAGCGCACGAAGAGGTCAAGGGCAAGATTCTCGCGTGCACTACCACCAACTCCATGACAGGATTCTGGACAATATTATTTGCCAGACGCGGACCAGATTTCAAGAACATGAAAGACTGATGTTTCTCTCCCTCCTCGACCCGCAAAAGTTTCGGGAATACCAGAAAACGTTCCCACATGCAGCCTTCTCCATCTTACCGCAGAGCCACGGTACACTTTTCGATCTGCCTCGGCTAAGAACAGAACTGATTGTAATGTATGCCACAGATTATTTTACAGGAAAATCTCCCACTGATCTCCTTGACTTCCTTCAGCAGAAAAATCTGAGTGAGAGCATGGGGCTGCTGTACACATTAGTGGGTTTGTCAGTGACCATCCCCGTGTCCACTGCTTCTGTCAAATGGACATTTTCAGCCCGAATGAGAATCAAAATTTATGCCAGAAATACAACAGGACAGACTCGACTGTCAGCATTAGCTTTGATGGCGATAGAAAAGAACTTCTTGATGGACCTGAAACACACGTGTAATCTGTACGACAGAGAAATTGAAATATCCTTGAGGAAAGAAAGGAGGATGGATTTTGTGTATAAATAAAAATAATTTTTGGTGAGTAAAATATGTCTATTTTCCTAAATAATATTCAATTTTTTTAGGTTATTATTGATTCTTTTTTATGTGTCACAGCTGTATCTGCATTAAAGGTTTTATAGCAATAAAATACTTATTGAGGGTTGGATTTATTCACACACAGCACTACTGAAGGCCTAGGTATGAAATGCGTGGCCCGCCACTGGGTTTGCATATATGTGAACAAGGGCTGGGGTAACAATAGCACTGTTCTGGAGAGACACTTTTCCCCAGATAGAGAATTCATGTCGGTGAGATGCAAACCCTTCTTTCTACCCAGAGAGATAGCCGTCATTAACATCACTGTAGTCTACATCCCACCGGACGCTAAGGTGAATACCCAAAGCGGAAACCGTGGATGACCAGCCAGGTCCAATCACTCCTCTGGGCCTGTGATGCAGCCTTCTATATCCCACCGGACGCTAAGGTAAGTACCCAAAGGGGAAACCGTGGATCAGCAGCCAGGTCCGATAACAGGTCCGGGCCCGTGATGAAGCCTTCAAATCCGGCGACAGGGCACTCTACAGCAAAGCTCGCGCCAACCTGAGGAGAGGCATTAAGGCTGCCAAAGCAGACTACAAGGGGAAGATAGAAAGGCAACTTACCAACTACAAGGGCCGAGCTGCGACTCATGCAGACTCAGATGCGGCACTGGTAGAGGAGCTAAACAACTTTTTTGCCCGCTTTGAGTCCTAAACCCAGCACCCAGTCACACCACCTCAACCTCCAATACATCCCACACCAACCTTGGGAAAAAGCTTTACTCAATCAACCGCTCCGTGCAATCAACCCCAGGAAGGCCACAGGACCAGATGGAATACCATGAAAAGTATTATAGGCATGTCCTGACCAGCTAGAACCAGTCTTCACAGAAATGTTCAACTTGTCACTAGAACAAGCCACCGTCCCAGCCTGACTAAAATCAGCCACCATCATCCCAGTACCCAAGAAGACACCCACTAACAATCTGGCGATTACCGCCTGGTAGCTCTCACAGCAATCATCACAAAGTGCTTTGAAAAACTGGTACTTAAACACATCAAAGCCTGTCTGCCTCTCATCCACGACCCGCATCAATTTGCTTATCGGCCGAATAGATCCACCAAAGATGCAATAACCACTGCCCTCCACGCTGCAATGACCCACCTTGAGAAAAGAGGGGGCTATGTCAGAACGCTTTTAATTGACTACACCTCAGCCTTTAACACCATAAGACCTGACTTATCCCCAAGTTGGCCAACCTGCGGCTCCCAACTTCTCCTGGATTAAGGATTTATTGCTCAACCGACCCAGCACGTGAAGCTGGGTCACCATCTCTCTTCCGCCTGAACGCTGAGAAACCGGCTCGTGCCAAGGCTGTGTGGTGAGTCCACTAGTACACTCGCTCTACACACAACTGCAAATCCATGCACCCTGAGAACATCATTGGGAAATTTGCGGACAATACTACAGTGGTGGCAATGATCACATAGGGGAATGAGATGGTCTACAGAGATGAGGTCCTTAGACTCAGCGAGTGGTGCACTCTCAACAACTTGGTGCTAAATGTCTCCAAAACCAGATAACTGATCATGGACTTCCGATGGAACAAAGCCGCTACGTCCCCCCTGAATATCAATGGCGAATGTGTAGTGCGGGTGGGGACTTTCAAATTCCTGGGGGTCCATATCTCTGCTGATCTCACTTCTGCAGCAAACACCACACTACTCGCCAAGAAGGCGCAGCAGATGCTACATTTCCTGAGAGTACTCAGGGAGGAGCAACTAAACACAACCCTGCTGATGACCTTCTACTGGTCAGCCACTGAGAGCATCTGACCTAAGCTGTGTCAGGGTGGCACTCAAGCTGCACAGAAGCTGACAGCAAAAGACTGCAGAGGGTGATCAGGAAAAGACTGCAAAGGGTGATCAACACAGTCCAAAAGATCACCAACTGCCACCTACCTAACCTTTCCATCATCTATAAATCCCGGTGCCTAGGAAGGGCAAAGTCAAAATAGACAATACACATCGACCTCTTCAACCTGCTGCCCTCTGGCAGGCGCTACATGACCGTAACAGCCAAGACAAACAGACTCAAGGACAGTTTCTTACCATACACAACTCGAGTTCTGCACCAAAGATGACCTAATCAAGACTTACTGCTATCCACTTTAGTCACTTTGTACCTACTTATTTTTGTGACCACTTATTCAATGTTGACTACTTAGCTATGTTGACTGCTAATTATTTAAATGTTGACTACTACTTATTTATTATGTTGACAACTACTCATTTATTATGTTTACTACTACTTATTTATCATGTTGACTACTAATTATTTATTACTTATTTATCGATTATTTATTTATTATTATTTATTGACTATTTATCTGTTTGTTGTTGTTATTTGTGCACTTCCCTACTTATTTATGTTGTGACTAATTATTATGTTGACTATATATTTATTACTTATTTATTGATTATTTATTTGTCTGTTTGTTTGTTGTCGTTATTTGTGCAATTTGTAGTGAATGCTTTGAATCTTTTTATACCTGTATAATGACACTAAAAACATTCAATTCAATTATCATAATGCAGTGGCGGGCCGTCAGGGCCTTCAAGGCCTTCTCTGCTGGCCTAAGAAATATCTGAATCATATTATATTTTGTCCATCAATACTTATTATTCCAAATGGTCTGTTAGCTTCCTTTCATTGCTTTCCCCCCTGGTGCTCCGCTTCCAGATGTGTGTTTTCATATTGAAGCATTTAACCAATCACATTTCAGCCATTATTTGTTGCCAGATCAGATCTGCCTCAAAGCCTTCACAATCAGTTCTGCGGGGTCTGCTGCATTAAACAAGACTGTTGCTTTTAACCAATCAGATTTCGAGTTGGCAACCCCACAATGACTTTTCATAGGCGTTAGCATTTTGCTGGCTGGGATACGTCATTGCTTTCACCAACTATGATTGGCTAGTAGGCGGGCCAAAGCCAGTGAGGCAGCCAGAGATCGCAAACTCCACCCACAATGCCGGAAATATGACAGGACAGGCTCGACTTTCATCATTAGCTTCGATGGCGATAGGAAAAAAGGAATAAAGAAAGGAGGATGGATATTGTGTACAGTTAAAAAGAATTTTTGGTGAGTATAATATGGCTATATTCCTAAATAATATTTCAATTGTGGGCCTGGTTCTGATATCTGAAAAGCTCCATTGTTTGTATTTAAGCTCCAGTGTTTGTATTTAATCACTAATGCTGTTAGGATGTAGATTTTACCCCAGTTTAATTTTTGCCGTTTCGCCATTGACGTCCATCGCTGTCTTTTCCCGAGGAAATCACCCTCCTGGCCTGGTTGTAATGTCTCAAAAGCTCCAGTATTTGTATTCAATCAATAAATGCTGCTAGGAAGTGGATTTTACCTAATTTTAATGAATTTTTTGTCATTTCACGTATGGACGTATCGACGTTCATCGCTGTCTTTTTACCGGGGAAATGATACTCCGGGCCCGGTTCTGATGTCTAAAAAGCTCCAGTATTTGTATTTAATCAATAAATGCTGTTTTCGGCTGGATTTTACCCCATTTCCGGGCAATGTTTGCCCGTACGCCATTGACGTTCATCGCTGTCTTTTCCCGGGAAAATCGCCCCCCTGGCCTGGTTTTAATGTCTGAAAAGCTCCAGTATTTGTATTTAATCATGAACTGCTGCTAGGAAGTGGATTTTACCCCATTTTTGTGCATTGATTTATTGATTATTTTTATGTGTCGCAGCTCTAGCTGCAGTAGAGGTTTTATAGCCATAAAATAGTTTTTGAGGGTTGGATTGATACGTTGAAGGCGCTATGAGAAAATGCACCGACCGCCACTGTCATAATAAAACCCACTGCTGTTTTCAGACGCAATAAGCACAAGCTGTTTGAGACACATTAATCAATACAGACGCTCCCCTACTTACGAACATTCAACTTACGAACAACGGTACATACGAACATGTCTGCAAATTGCGTTTAAGTCCAAAAATGTTCGCAAGTCCGATTTTGTATTTCGCCTTTTTCGGAGTAGTACTTCTTTCCGCCGCTAATACCGACGCCTGGCGCTGTGAGAGCTCAGCTCACCCAGCATCTACCTTCTTCTTCGTTGCAATGCGGAAGTGCGTGAATGTATCTCCAGTGTGCAAAGAACCTTTTTCATTTGTATCATTAAATATCTCATGCATCCAATATTGAATATGGTTGGTAAAAAGCTAAAGGCTTCTATTGAGGGAGTTGCAAGGAAGAGGCAAGCCATTTCATTTGAAACGAGTGGCAATAGTAACGAAGCTTGATGCGCGTGAGAGTGGTGAGCGTTTCACAGGCATTGAATCGTTCGACCGTCAGTACCATTTATAAACAGAAAGATCGAGCAGCAGGACCCAAATATTGAACGTTGCACAAAGTTTGCAAATCAATTGAATGATGCCATACAGTGCTACCGCATTATTTATGATGAAAAAAAGAAGAAAACTGTGCAATTGTCATTAGGTCGCTTCTTTTGGCCAGTTTCTAATACATAAATCTCTCTCTCTCTCTCTCTACAGTACTGTACATATTCTCTCCATTTTATTAAATGTTTTTTTTTCAGTACAAACCAATGCGTGTTACTTATACAAGCCTTAAACATACAAATGCACTTATATAAACCTTCAATATACTTATATCGGCCTTAAACTTAAATTATAATACAAAATATAGCACTGAATCAACTTACAAACAAATTCAACTTATGAACAATCGCTCGGAACCAATTGCGTTCGTAAGTAGGGGAGCGTCTGTACTTAAACTGCTGCGGTGTTTCTTTGTCATTTTGTTTTGCATTGCTTAATTCCTGAAATATTTCAGTACTACTTTTCCCACGAAAATTTGTCTTGAGGAAACGTTTTAGCTCTGGTATATAAGAGTCACATTGGTGACAAGCATGACTTTAAAGGTGCTAGGCTTGATTATTTTCAACACTTCTAATGATCTCAGCCTCTGTAAAACTTTCATAAAGCCCTTTATGAATTTGTTTACACAAAATGTAAGTTAAATTAGAAAGTAAATCAGATATTTGAACACTATATATCTTGTACTCTATGTGTGGTAGAAATGACTAAATTGCACAAGCTTGACTAAACCTGTGACAGTGCCCACAGCATCTGATGGCACTGACAACTTGACTGACGCAACTCTGGTGGCAGGAGACCCAGTGGTCACAGGCACTTCACACGACCTTCTTAGTGTTGAACCCAACATCAGAGTCTAAGTGAAGCAATTAATTTGCAGTCTGACGTAATCTCTGATGAAAGAATAGAGGACATTACATGAGCTGCAAGTTGTCTCTGTTTTATCACAAAGGAAAAGTAATTTCTTTACATTCATAACAAAAGCCATCAATAGGTCCACATATGATTCTATGCTATGTCACGTAACATACACATTTTAAGTGCTGCTGTAAAATAATACACCATTTAAACACACGGTATTAAACATTAAACTGAAAAAAACTAAACTAAACTAGAAAAAAAGCTGGTATAAAGGGTGTCTATTGTTTTTGTTTGTGTTACATTTTCAATAATAATAATCGGACATAGGCTTTGTCATCATCATTGACTCGACAAAAGCCTAATTGTCATCATACCCAGAAACTGCGTATGACGAAATTGGTAGTGCTTCTCCATAAGGTGCGTTTTCCCGGCAAAAGACCCAAATAAGTGATCATTTCGGACTCGTAATATAGCATTCTGCCGTGATAGCTACATCGCATCACCCCCCGAGCTGATCACTTACCTCTCACTGTTTTTCACTTACCTTGAGTCAGCCAGTAGGAGGCAGATCACCGCCCAACGTCTATTCATATTACCTCACCCCGAAGTTATTACGCAGAAAGGATTGTGTGTCGTGTTACCGCAAGTTTAGAGTCCTGATGGATGAGGGGAAAAAACTGTCCTTAAGCCTATTTGTCCGTACTTTGTGGGACCTATAGCTTCTACACTGGCACTGTGATGATGGTCCCTCAAGGGGGCTAAAAAGGGCAGATTACTAGTGTTGAGGGCAAGTAACAGGAAGCTTGATCAATCGTTACATGCTGGACAGAGAAAATAGATGGACAAAAATATGCCTCCCCAATCACACATTGCAAATTAAAGCATTGTCAGTGATGCTGATTTACAAGATGTTAAATGCAAATCTTTATAATTAACAAACAGAAGCAAACAAACCATCCCACATAGACAGAGCAATCTGCCACAAATGATCTTTTGCTGCATCTTATCTTAGACTGATATAGAGCAGGGAAAATAGCTAGAAGGCCAGAAGCAAGAAAAGGCACACTTTTACAGCTAATTAAAATTTTCAATTTCATTCAGAGACAGCCTTCACCTACTTCAATTAAAACACCACTCTAGAGACATTTTCTCTCTTGCCCTCTTAGTTTATGTGCGTGCGTGTGTGTGTGCACATGCAGAGCTCTGATGGTTGCATTTTATTGAGCGGAAAATTGAATCAAATTGTTTTTGCAAACAGCATCTTTCCTGCATTTTCTGTTACATTGCTATGTCCTCTTTTTTGGTACTACAATTTCCACTTGTGGCGGCCCAGTGGTGCGAGTGGTTAGTGCGTCGCCCTCACAGCTCTGGGGTCCTGGGTTCAAATTCAGGTCAGTCCACCTATGTGGCAGGATAGCTGCCACACAGCTTCACAGACGTGAGGACGTCTGCATTGTTGCACTTAGACAAGACAAAATAGACTATCTCATTCACAAAACACAGGGATACATATAGCAGGTGGCCAGCACCCTTCAAACACAAAGCGGACACCAAACAATCAACATCATGAGACAGAATCTGAAGATAAAGCACCCAAAAAGAAATACCTAACAGAACTCATCACCAACACAGATTCCTAAATAACTAATAGATGGAGAAAGAATGGCTTGATCAGGGCCATTACCCCCTACTCCAATTAGTGAAATGGACTCCCCCAATTCCTTTAGGAACAAATGAAATACCTGGGATACCTACGGCTTTTTTCTTCATAATTTACTTAGAGGAGGCTACAGCCTCATGGGTCTAACCTGCTTTCTGCTTGCGAGTTTTATTGGCATTTTTTATTTTGGATACTTCAAAAATACCCCGATAGACTGAAGCCGCGAAGTGGCGAGGGATGTACCTACAATGACAAAGAATAGACATC
Organism: Stigmatopora argus; assembly: GCF_051989625.1. Classification (NCBI taxonomy): domain Eukaryota; kingdom Metazoa; phylum Chordata; class Actinopteri; order Syngnathiformes; family Syngnathidae; genus Stigmatopora; species Stigmatopora argus. The sequence continues at coordinate 1,847,031 of NC_135400.1, forward strand.
TTAAAAAGTTCATACGGTCCGTGGAGCAAATGGCAACCTTGGAGATGGGCCATTGCAGCAATTGGATTGCCACTCAAAAACAACAAACTGGCAATGCCCAATAACATAGCAAAGCAGTGCATTGTTAATTTCCACCGGAAGCTAAAAAAGAACCCTAAATTCTATGATGACTACAAGGGCTTCATGGACAATGTCATCCAAAAGGGCTATGCTGTTCGAGTTCCAGAAAATCAGCTAAACCGAGCTAACAGCAGGGTTTTTTACATGCAACACCACGGGGTGTATCACTCCCAGAAGAAAAATTTACAAGTGATCTTTTACCATGCTGCTTCTTTTCAAGATCACTCATTGAACACAAGGTTGCGGTAAGGACCCGACTTGGCAAGCACGTTAATAGACGTACTCTAAAAATTCATTGGAGAACAAGTAGCAATAATGGTCAATATTTTACCAAGTGAAGGTACCTGAAAATGACACAGACCTTCAATAGGGAGTACAAATGTGTTACTTTGAAGATAAAATCGTAAGAAAAATCATCACAAGTGGTATTTCTGAGATACTGTGTGAATCAAAAGCACATTACTAGGGTCAATATCATAATGAAGTTAATATGCCTGTCTTTGTAAATGCAAAATATCAAATTATTCTATTTGGAAAAAAGGAAAAAAAAGTATATTTTGATGAGAACCTGATGCTTTCTAATTACAGAAATCAAAATTTTCTTACCAGAAGTTTAAGATGTTGTGGCAGCCATATTGCTTCTAATGTCAAAATATCTCAATTCTTTCGATGAATCAAATTAATCCAATAGTTGTCACTTTCCAACAAGAAATACAATGGAAAAAAAATCAAAGTGGAATTTTGTTTTATTTCAAAATCAAGGCTACTCGCGTCTGGCCAGTCAGAGCACGTTTAACTAGGTTTAGACGTCAGCACCCTACGTAAGATGACTGCCCAGGACCTAGGTAAGATGGCTGTGCCCCGAGCAAACAGTGACGGGAACGTGAGTTTTTTTCACGTTTTATGCAAGATACATACATTTTTTTCTTGAATTTCATTCATAGACGTCAAAATACATTTTGTTTAGCATTTTATCTGTTTATCTTTTCTCTATTTTGAAATAAATGACCGTATCAGCATTCGCCTGCGTCCTGAGGTTATGGCGCACGCAACGGCGCCATTTTGTTGTGACGTCATCGTGTCACCTGTCACTTGCATTTTTTTGCATGTTGTGTTTCGAAGCGCGTATAAACCGTACCCTCGATTCAGTCATCATTTTTTGTCCAACAAAAGCGGCTTATATGCGAGTAAATACGGTAAGTCAATTCCAGAAGTGCACAGAGCTAAAGGAACTAAAGCTCTTCAGCCAGGAAGTACTAACAGTGGAGGGAGCACTTGGCATCCAGTGGGATACTTAAGCTGATGATTTTGTACTGTCATCCTTCACCACTTTGTGGCTTCAACATTTGCGGCTTCAGTACTTCACGTTTTTTTGTATTAAGTATACAAAAGTCCATAAAAAAAGGAACACAGTGGATGGAAAAATGGCAAAAGTCAGGGTTCCACTTCTTTGGCGCTGAATTGGGTGGCACTCCTCGTTGAAGAAGAAGCGATATTTCACCGTAGAAGAGGAATGAGGCGCAAAATAATATAATAGGCAGAGAAGGACGACGTCCTGCCATTTACCGTTTTTTTCGGATTACATTTCGCATCGCGCACATTACCTGTCTAGAAACACCATGCCGAGCCTATTCCAGCTTTGCTTGGATTTTGAATTGTCCTTGAAAATGCCTCCTATTCATTCGTCCTGGACCGTCTAAGGCAGGGGTGTCAAAATCATTTTTTGTCGCGGGCCACATGGTAGTTTCAATTATATCCGGAGGGCCATTATGTCTTCCAACTAGGCTGCCAAAATTAATCGATTAATAAATTGACAGCTCTCTCGATCGTGCTAATCGATAGATCATTTTTGGACATTCAAATTAGTACAAATTTTTGCTATTATTGATTTAAAATGAGGAAACAGGAAATAATCTACAATCTTCATTTGAATTTCATCATAAAACAGAAAGTTGGCACTCATCACTTACTTTCTCGGGCCACACAAAATGATGCGGCGGGCCAGATTTGGCCCCCGGGCCACCACTTTGACACAGGTGATCTAAGGCACCCAAAGAGCCCAATAAAAAACGAGACAGTGACCGAAAAGGTGACATTGCTACATATGATAAAGGTGTAGCACGCCATTGCGGCATAAATGAATCTACCGTGTGTTATATGAAGAAAAAATAAGACAACATTCGGAAGACAGCCAGAATATGGTTTTCCAAGGACACTAAGCGAGTGGTAACCACTATTAAAGGGATGGCCAGTCCTCGAAAGCCCCTATCCGGTTTGTTTTCCATATCTCCCTCCAACAACACACCTCAATCAAAAAATCGGTATCGGAATCAAGCTTCTGGAAGGCTTGCTGATGAGTTGATCATTTCATTTAGGTGTGGTAGAGGAGGGAGACATGGAAAAGAGAAAGGATAGGGGCTCTTGAGGACCGGAGTTGGCCACTATGAACTATAAACTATGAATAAAAAAATTAACCAGCATTATGAGGGATTTAGGCCGCAGATACGGCCGTGAAGCTGGTGACGAGAGTACATCAACACACTGCTCGGAGAGCAAAAGTCAGCCAGCAAAAGATGGTCGACCTCCATAAAGATGGTCTGATCCCAGACAAGGCCCCATTTACTAACACCGTTGTTCTCTGGAGCATTCAATGTGAAATGGGGCCAGAGCACAATCAGGAGAAATGGAGTGTTGGTCACTTTTCTCACGATGAGAGCTGTACATATGGAAGTTGCAGAAAGCCTTGACACGGATGTCTGCCTAAATGCCATTCGACGTTTTATATGCCGAAGAGGGAAAAACATCTCAGATTAGCTCAACTGTGTCTTCGTCTCATTTTCAATCTCAAGCCAATTAATAGGTCTGAATTAATATCACAATAGACCTGCATATGCAGACATGAGAACACAACCAAAGAGACATTCGAGCATAACTCATCTCATCTCATCTCATTTTCTGAACCACTTTATCCTCATTAGGGTCGCGGGGGGTGCTGGAGCCAATCCCAGCTGTCTCCAGGCCAGAGGCGGGGGACACCCTGAATCGGTGGCCATCTGATCACAGGGAACGAGGAGACGGACAACCATGCACACTCACACCCATACCCAGGGGCAATTTAGAGTGTCCAATCAGCCTACTATGCATGTTTTTGGAAGTTGGGAGGAAACCGGGGTACCTGGAGGAAACCCACGCAGGCCCAGGGAGAACATGCAAACTCCACACAGGTGGACGTGACCTGGATTTGAACCCAGGACGCAAGAGATGTGAGGCCGACTTGCTAACAACTCACTCCACCAGGCCGACCCATTCGAGCATATCATAAACACATGCTTAGCCTTATAAAACATGCACACTATTTCCAACAGAAATTCAAAGACACCATTGTTAGTGAGCTGGCACTCCACATAGCCACACAGCCTTGAGTGTGTGTGCACCTGGAAACCACACTGGAGTGCTCCCGCTAACTAATTTCCGCTTGAAGTTAGTTAAATGAACTACGCAACAGCACAGCTATTGTGTGAGTTATTAATTTCATCATATTTTCACTTTGGTTTACATTGCTTTACCAAAAATTACACCCAAACATAGCTTAAATTGGTAACAATTGTCAGCTTTCCCTTGAAATTGACCGTCAGTTTTCCTTACTTTTTCCTAAAAAGCATACTCCTGCTTCTGTATATATTATATTTTCGATTTTTGCATACTTTACATACGTTTGCACCATCACTTTTCACCATCTCATCTCGTTTTCTGAACTGTTTTTATCCTCATTAGGGTCGCAGAGGTGCTGGAGCCTATCCCCGCTAAGTCCAGGCCAGAGGTGGGGGACACCCTGAATCGGTGGCTAGCCGATCGCAGGGCACAAGGAGACGGGCAACCATGCACACTCACACCCTTACCTAGGGACAATTTAGAGTGTCAAATCAGCCTACCATGCATGTTTTTTGGAATGTGGGAGGAAACCGGAGTACCCGGAGGAAACCCACACAGGAGAACATGCAAACTCCACACAGATGGACATGACCTGGATTTGAACCCAGGATCCCAGAGCTGTGAGGCCGACGCACTAACCACTCGCCTCACCTGGCCGCCCACTTTTCACCAATTAAGAGGAGTTCTCATTTCGTATCGAGTTGTGAAAAGCGTAAACAATTGAAGCGCACCAAGATGGCAGCACAATCTTCAGCTTTCCAAAGTGGTGGCAGGCTGCGACCATCTATATCACTCACCTCTATCCTCCATGGAAATGTGCTGGGAAAGGAATGATGGTTTTTCAGCCTTCATGAAGATTGTATTGAATTGACTGCTTTTATTATTATTTATATTATTATTATCATCGTCATAATTGTCATCATCGTCATAATTGTCATCATTGCCATCATCGCCATCATCGCCATCATCGCCATCATCGCCATCATCGCCATCATCGCCATTATCGCCATCATCGCCATCATCGCCATAAGGCATTTTAGACATAAATAGATAGGTAATAAGTAAGTTAATAAATAAATACTGAATAAATATATAAATAAATAAGTGTGTTGCTGAAAAAAAAATATATATATATATATATCAGTGGCGGTCGGTGCATTTTCTCGTAGCGCCTTCAACGTATCAATCCAACCCTCAAAAACTATTTTATGGCTATAAAACTTCTACTGCAGCTAGAGCTGCGACACATAAAAAATAATCAATAAATCAATGCACAAAAATAGGGTAAAATCCACTTCCTAGCAGCATTTCATGATTAATTACAAATACTGGAGCTTTTCACACAGTCCGGTAATAAACCTATTTCCTTTAAATTGACCTCACTCTTTCTTTGCCTATTCCTGAAGTTGTATTACAGATCTATCATAATTTGGTGCCGAAACCCGGGACCCAACAGCCAACAATTGCCGGAGCGACGACAGAGCACAACGACAGCATCCTCCATTGAAAGGGTCAACCCGACGGACGTTCCCTCGCCGCTCCGGTGATCTGGTGACGGGTCCCCCGAACTAGGGCAGGTTCGGAACGAGAAAGATCGTGAGTTCACCCTTTGATTTCTGTCTCCGTGAAGTGTGATAATTTGAATGAGTATTATGACTGCGGTAGTATTAACAGTTTGTGGTCTGGGACCAACTTTTTTTCTTCTTTTCTCTCTCTGTCACTCTCTTTCTCTCTCTCTCTGTCTCTCTCTCTCTCTGTCACAATCTCTCTCTGTCTCTCTCTCTCTCTGTCACTCCTTCAGCTGCTTTTCCCACACTTTCTTTTCTATGCACTTGCAATAATCTTTTCTTCATGCTTACAAAACTTTTCTATTCGCTTACAAAACTCAACCAGAAAAAGGAAACTACAATGGGAAATGGAAGGAGCCACTCAACGCGAGAGCGGCCTCTATGCAAACAAAGCCATCCGTCCCACGATCATTGTTTGAAGTGATTGCCGAATTGAGCCATGGGAGGAGCCATGTCTCCAAGGGGGTGATCGGTATAGTACAACAAACAATGCATGTTCCCAGAGGTCTCCAAACCAACTTAAAAAAATTGCAGAAACTGTCTCACCTGCTGTAGACACAACTTTCAAGGCAATGAACGACCCAAGCGCAGAAAAGGACACATCCCTTCGAGGTTCTGAACATGGATTTCATCGAGCTGAACCAAGGTGGCATATACAGGTACTGTCTGGTAGTCATCGACCAAGTGGGTTGAGATATGCCCACCCAAAAGCTGACGCCAGGGCAGTCGCAAAAAACATATGCAAAAGGATCATTCCAAGCCATGGAATTTCACCAGTCATTTGGAGTGATGATGGTGCTCGCTTCGTGAGCCGCGTGATGCAAGCTATGGGACGGCATCTTGGAATCGACCTGAGGTATTATTGTGCCTGCCGCCCCCAAAGTGCTGGACTCGTTGAAAGAACCAATGAAACAGTAAGACTCAGACTCAGACTGGTGGTGGAGGAGAGAGGAGAAGCGGATTCTCTCACTCAGTGGTTATGCAAAATGTTCCAAGAAAGAACTGTGATAAATGCAAATGATCTGCCGACATCTTCTCTGTCTCCCACACAGGAGGTCCTGTCCCCAGGAGACCTGATACTCGTCAAGGTGATAAAAAGAAAGTGCTGGTCCTCTCCACATTGGGACGGATCTCAACGTGTGATTTTGGCCACCCCCACCGCCGTCAAAATCGAAGGAAGAGACACCTGGATACATCATTCCCACTGTAAACAAGTACAAGAATGAAGTGGTTAGTCATCATCATCACCGCTCTGTGCTCCACCACATGGGGGAACCTACCGGAACCTTGGTACACTCCCACTGGAGTAGAATTCCCCACTAGCTGGTTCCGGAAACGATCAGGGCCCCTCCAGATCTGCAATCCGTTAAATAAGACACCCATCGTCGTCCAAGTCCCGTTGATCACCCTACAGCTTACTAACATGACGATACATGGGACCGACTCCAATTATTATTATTGGTACCTACAAGCTCCCAGGATCCGAGGAGTCTGGCCAGACACCTGGGACCAGGTCCCCCTCCACACAGGCTATCAAACCATCACATGGCCCCTTTCCAAAGAAGCTACCACCATGACCGCTAACTTTACCAAGTTGGCCACCACCGTCAAAGCTAATGAACGAGTGTTGGAGCTCACGACCAATATCCACCAAATAGGCTGCATTGACCTAGACCTCTGACCAGACCGACCAGGAAAAGACCCCATCTTTGCTATCACCATCTGCAATACTAGTCCAGCCATGGTCCCCAAAGTGATTGGTGTGAACCCCTTCGTAAGACCATCAGCGACACGCCTACTCGAAATCCGTCCGGCAGGAAACCTAAGCCTGAGGAGACACATCCAATCCTCGCCCATGTCCAAACCCAAAAAGAAAACGACTACCACCCGATGATGAGGAACAGTTGGTACAGATACGCCGCACTCACAGCCCGCGCCACAACCAATGAGAGTTGTTATGTCTGTTCCCTCATGCCCACTGCCGTAGCCCAACCACAGCTATGGGCCAACCTCCAGAACAAAGAACTCGCCAACCACACCTACAACTGTATCCTGGGTAATCCGAAAGAATCCTGTCCGGCAAAGTTTGACCGCCTACATACCATGGCCGCGGTGCCATAAGCAGCTACAGTCAATCCCGCAACATATGTCCGGTGCAACAATCGAACAGACTGTTATCTGTTGGGTTTATTCTGGGATGTTTCTATATGTTCATTAAGCATTTTAATAGGTAATAAAGCTATAAATGAATTTTTGCTTTATGTTGGGACCAAGTAAGCACGAGGACACTTTCCCCCACAGCTGCTTTTGAGGCCAGTTAATTGTTTTCAGGACTATTGACTGAACCGAACACCTTGTTCCAGGCCGAGGATGTTGATCTACAAGGGACTCATAAATTGCTTTGACTGGGACTCTGGCAGATGGCGATAATTGCATTATTGTTTAAAAATACGGCTGCATTGTTTACCTTATAAAGCTTATTTTGCAAATTCTTACACAGTTTGTTTTGGTTTCTGATCCGCTCTGGTCACATTGTATGCTTACTTGTGCAAATTCTTACGCAGGTGTTTTTGGTTTCAAGATTGTTGTGGCAGTTTTTTTTTACCTTAAAGGTGTTATTCGGTTAGCTTATGCAATTGTTTTGAATCAGATTACATTAAATATTTTGAGTATGGCGCGACAAAATGGACAGAGGAGGATACCGTTTTTCAGAATCCTCTTGGATGAAGACGAAACGGGAGTGATTTTCCTTGCAAGTTGTAACCAGTGTATGTTTAAAGATGTCTCCATGTTGATTAAAATTGTATTAATAAATAATCCATCATTTGGTCCTTCGAGCCGGATGTCAAGATACCGGAGCGTGAATCTGGACGCTGCGGTTCAATATCTGGAAAGACCGTGCACGGCATCAAAATCCCCTTTCCGGGCCGGATTGTTCGCCGCACCGTAATTTTTGTACAGAATTTGTAAGTTTTACTGCTAGAATTTTTAAGTTTTACTGCTTCAATAAAAACACCATCTGTGAATTTGCTTTGTCTTCTTTTTAATAAATTAATTTTACTTATTGCCTTTTATTATAATGTCAAAGTTCCGGGCTAAAAGTATACTAATACTTTTATTTGTTTGATAAAAATGACCATCTAATCTAAAGTATTTCAACATTGCAAGTTCTCCCAGAGAGAATCAAGGTTCATTGGACGCCTATGACAGTCAATGGCAGCAGCCGATGTGTTAAATGAGTGCTCTTATTGATGTGTTAAATGAGTGCTCTTATTGATGTTTTGATATTAGATATTTAGATCGTTTCAACAGTATTTAGATCGTTTCAACAGTATTTAGATCGTTTCAACAGTATTTAGATCGTTTCAACAGTATTTAGAGTCTTGATCTGAATACTGTCTAACTAAAAGTATACTAATAATTTTATTTGTTTGATAAAAATGACCATCTAATCTAAAGTATTTCAACATTGCAAGTACTCCCAGAGAGAATGAAGGTTCATTGGACTGCTTCAATAAAAACACCATCTGTGAATTTGCTTTTTAATAAATCGACAGTAGATGGCAGCAGCCGATCAGGCGACCAAAAGGCGAGAAAAAAGACCGGCGACCCAAAAGATGACGACCAAACTTCCGGGCGACCTAAAGACCGCGACCAAAAGACCGGTGACCACAAGACCGGCGACCAATCGACCGCACACGGTTTCAAGGTATGCTGTTTGTTCTAAAGTGTTGATTATATATATATATATATATATATATATATATATATATATATATATATATATATATATATATATGGGTGTAATTGTATGTTATGGGTTTTTGTGTTGATTATTACAGTAAAAAGTTGGATTGAGGAAACAACAACGTCTCACTGTTGTAATTATTCCCCCCCGTGTTTCAAGATTAAATGCAGGGTGTAACACTATGATATAGTTATGCTTGCAGCATATTGTGATTATGGGGTCTTGGCAAAATATTGTGATATAGTTGGATATTGGGAGAGGAATTAATTTAGTCTTCTCTAAAAAGCGTTATAATTGTGCACAGGAGGCGAAGCATTGTGCGCAAAAAGAAAAAGAGAGCGCTTAGGAATTTCTATAAAATAAGAATGCTGCTGTCGCAGCAAGCGTGAAGGTCACAGTTAGCGGCTAAGGGCGCGTTTCCGTTAAACATTTCAGAATAAGAGCAAAACATGGTCTGCAAGGGATGCAGGGTTCCGCGATTGTCTTCGCATTTATTTTTGGGATTTAATCAGGAATGTCTGAAAATCTGTTTGGCAAAGATTGAGTTGGTAAAAGCTTTGGAATTGGGAATAGAGCAAGATAGCCATTTTTTTTAAACCAATTTGTGGGGTTCAAAGTGCTCGTAATTAAAGATTGATAGTTTTGGAGGATAAAAGAAAATTAATACTGTTTTTGAATGGTTGAATTGTTCAAAATACTTTAATATCGGAGATTGACTGGTTAAAGAAAAAAAGGGATTGGAAAATGTTCAATATTATGGCATATTGGTGACAATTTGTGGGTCCTTTATTAAACATTGAAAATTGTAATTAGGAATACCTAGTAAAATGTTTATTTCTCTAATTTAATTATTGTAGATTTTTATTGTGGTAACAGAGAGCTATAGGAAATAGCTCTTATCTTAAGTAAACATGGTATGATGTGATTTGCAAATTATATCTTAGGTATTAAGAGTTATTTGGTTGTTAAAGAGATCATACATGAAATTAACAATGAAGAAATGGCACGAGAAAATTCATGGCATTCGTCCAAATTATTAGGTAAATTGTACCTGGCTGGGGTAGATAAAATAATTTATGTAGGATAGGCATAATTTCCCTGGGACTGAGAAACATGGAGTGTATTTAAAGTGCAGAGAAGACAATCCCTGTTTGTCCTGGAGGGGGGAAATATGCTTTGGCATAGGTCATATTGATGACTATTAGGATATTAAGGATTGGATAAGCATTGATCAATTGATATAACCAATTGACGTTGATGTCTATTGCATACAAATTAAGAGAACTTTAGCCAAAACTTACAGCATTGCAATTATGGGGTTAATACACCTAAATGTTACAGTGATAACAATTGACAATAACAAGCTTAGATAAGGGGGAAAGGAACAATTCTCCAAGTTCCAAAATCTGGCAGATTATGTTTGTTGCTTTGGGTTTTGACATAATGCGTTGGCACATGAATTTTGAGATATTTGGGGAATAACAACAACAAATTCATGAGAAATTTGGAAATAGGCTCTATTTTGGCACTGGATGCCCAAATTCTGGTGGGGCCTTTCATGGTGTGAAACAAGTGATGAAATGATGTCTATGTTTCAAAAAATAGCATCTCCAAATTATAAAATATCAACCTTTGAGTAATGCTTTAAGTAGATGGGTTGTCTAGAATGGGCAAAATTTGATAGCATTGAAAGGGGGTGTAACTTAATGCAGAACATGGAGGTAAAGTTTTTACAAACGGTTAAAATACTTAAGGGGGTGTGTGTATTTCAATGTGTCACAACTTTTCCGTTATTGCATTATTGGCGAATAGATAGTTAATCACAGCCACTCGCATGGCAGTCCACATGCTGACTGACTGGGGCGATGAGTGGTGGCAATTGAACTTCCAGAACAAATTTCTATTTTTAGATGTGTGGCACGCGAATCTAATACATTAATTACCTAGTTCCTTCAGGAATGATTATTGCTGACGGGGCAGCAAGATTGGGTGAACTACCAAGAAGCCCCACTGGGGATGGTGATTTACACCTGTGGTGAAAATTTACGGGTCACTGAGGTATGAGTGAACAACCCAAATTGACTAGTGAACGACCCAAATTGACTAGTGATTAACGCATCTACCTTGCGGTTCGAGGATCTACTAATGAAAGCGGGGTGGATCCAGATGTTCCGGAGTGTGGAGTATTCCTGGTGTCCTCAAGAATTCATAGGTTTTCTCCGGGTACTCCAGTTTTACTCCAACAAACCAAAATTATGGATGACTGGTTGAACACTCTAAATTCCCTGATTATGAGTGCGAGCGTGGATGAGTGTCTGTCTTTTGTGTTTTTAATTGGCTGGCTACCAAGATATGATCTATCATTAGGGCCCCTAATATAACCGTCAATCTAATATCAAGGTGGAAAAGGATTTAGAAATTTGATTTCTGAAATCGCTGATAAGCCTTTCGAGGACGGCGGTGGCAGAGTAGGACAGAAACAAAAAGAAGGAAAAAGAATTTCGCCAAATGAAATTTTTGATTTCTGCAATGGGAAATTTGGGAACCTGGGGGGCTAAAAAGAGAATTATCTAGGAGGGCTGCCATTTTGAGTCATGGGAAATTCCATGCCTCAAAAAGGGGGAGATTAGTAGGCGCTACAAAACTTATGGATTCAATCTATATGCAAATATACAGCCAAAACACAGGCAATTCCCAAAAGCTACATATCCATTTCAAAGGATACATATGGATTTTATAGAGAATATGTGTGGTTCATAACAGTCCTAAACAGAGATTGGGGAAACCTTGTTGCAGAAACTGGTCAAGATTGGCAAGCTTGGATGACACACGCGTGCGCAAAAAAACATCAGGCCTTTGATAAAATTAACCCATACGGTGGGGGGATTACAAATCATTATTCAGACTGACAAATTAACTTGTGGAAAAGATCCTTGTCTGACGTTTTTCCTAAGTCCATGGGTAGGTGGAGAAGACCCTTTTTACAAGTTGTACATTTGTGTCTCAACAACAATGACTATGTCTATGGAAAACCGTCAGAGATGAAAACACCCGGATTTTCCGCAACAGGGATTTCCCAAACGGGAGGCGGTAAGAAATAATTGGTTATTGTTGAAAATCCAGCCATTATAAATCAAACCCGACCTCTCTTAAGAGTAGTACCCGCGCAAATTACCCCTGATTGTGTAAAGGAGATAATGATAAAAGAAGATGTAAGCCAAAGTGTGAGAAATTGAATAATGTTTTCCCTTTTCCAAGAGCAGCAAAGGACAAAGCTAACTTTTCAACACATGTTGCCTTTGATCATTTTACCTGCTTAAACCTTACAGGGCATGGTCTGAAGCTGGAGGCGATAAATGAGACGTGGTGTGCCCACGTCCTAAAACAGACTGCACCCCTGATACCACGTTCTGACCTATGGTGGTGGTGTGGTGGAAACAAATTATACGACTCCTGCCGAAACGCAGCAGGACTTTGTGCCTTGGTCTCACTGCTCTTACCAGTGTCTGGTTTTCCCTCTACGGTGGAGGAGATACAATTGGCTGCTCAGAAATCCAGTATGATGGTGGTTCCCTCCCGATGGCGTCGAGCGGCATGGAGAGAGGGAGATCCAACATACATTGATGCGATTGGCATCCCCCGGGGCGTACCAGATGAGTATAAGTTGGCTAATCAGGTCGCAGCAGGTTGGGAGTCTATTTTTCTTTTAATGACTCCAAACAAAAATGTTGATCGGATAAATTACCTGCATTACAATGTCCAAAAACTTGGAAATTATGCTGAACAGGGATTTGTGGCGATAAAGGAACAACTGGCAGCCACTAGTCTGATGGCGTTCCAGGATCGCATAGCGGTTGAAATGCTTCTTGAAGGAGCAGGGGGCATATGCAATGTTTGAAAATGTTGCACTCAACAACACGTCCCCCACTGGGTCCCTCACCAGGGCCAACGATGGCCTGCAGACCCTAAACTGCAATATAAAAAAGCAACCTGGAGTAGAATTATCCGCTTGACAGATTGGTGGGGTAAGGCCTTTGTACATACAAAGGTTTGGCCCTATCTGTTGTATTTTCAGTAGCCATTTTTGCTACGACTTTGACATTATGTGGGTGTTGTCTTATCCCCTGCTTACGCTCCTTGCTAAGACGACTTATACCCACTGCAATTTTCCCTACAAAATCTAAATTGCATGAATTATATCCTCTGCTGATGAAACGTACTGAGGGGAGCAGTGAATTCCAGGAGCATGGTAATTCCGAGAACGAATTGGGCGAAAATGATTTTGTTCTTTCTTTTTCAGAGCAGCCGAACGAGTAGTGACTATGCGGGCAAAATTAAAGCAGCCAACGGACATATCCCTCTCTTTTGTATTTGCCATAAAATGAATAACAAACATATAATAAAAATGGGGGAATGTTGGGTTTATTCTGGGATGTTTCTATATGTTCATTAAGCATTGTAATAGGTAATAAAGCTATAAATTAATTTGTGCTTTATGTTGGGACTAAGTAAGCACGAGGACACTTTCCCCCACAGCTGCTTTCGAGGCCAGTTAATTGTTTTCAGGACTATTGACTGAACAGAACACCTTGTTCCCGGCCGAGGATGTTGATCTACAAGGGACTCAAAATTGCTTTGTCTTGGACTCTGGCAGATGGCGATAATCGCATTATTGTTTAAAAATATGGCTGCATTGTTTACCTTATAAAGCTTATTCTGCAAATTCTTACACAGTTTGTTTTGGTTTCTGATCCACTCGGGTCACATTGTATGCTTACTTGTGCAAATTCTTACGCAGGTGTTTTTGGTTTCGAGATTGTTGTGGCAGTTGTTTTTTGACCTTAAAGGTGTTATTCGGTTAGCTTATGCAATTGTTTTGAATCAGATTACATTAAATGTTTTGAGTATGGCACGACAAAATGGACAGAGGAGGATACCGTTTTTCAGAATCCTCCTGGATGAAGACGAATCGGGAGTGATTTTCCTTGCAAGTTGTAACCAGCGTATGTTTAAAGAAAATTCCGTGGACCAGATCGCAAGACCCCTTTAGACCAAGTTCACGTCACCAGGTGCGCCGAGATCAGAGAAGTCTCTTCCCAATCATCGACAGTACTGGACCAAGTATGGTGGCTCTGCAGATGGCGAGTGTATATGATCATCCCCGCCAATTCAACTGGCCTATGTGTCCCTACATCTGTCTCCGATCACACATACATCCTTACAACAGAGTCAATCCCCACAGTCGACGCCAACCCACGTCAACGCCGGAGCTTCAATTTCCGCCCCCATGATCCAGTGTGGGGCTCAGATGTCCCCCTTGAACACAAACACTGGTCAGTCTCCTCCAAAATCCTGATAGGTCTGTTCCCTTGGGTAGGAACAGCAAAGAACACCCTACGTCTGGAAACCATCGACTACAGATTCCAAGCCTATGTCAACGCATCAATCCGACTACAACAAGGCCGAGAAGCCCAAATAACCGCCATGACCCAAATGATTATCCAGAACCCCCTTGCTCTTGACAGAATAACCGCCCAGCAGGGAGGTGTGTGCCATGGTAGGAGACTCATGCTGCACCTTCATCCCTGCCAACGCGTCCTACTCAGTCCATGATGCCCTACAAACTATGAAGAACATACAGGACGCTATGACCAAAGATTCGATTCCACAACGAGGATAGCTTGACTGGTTCCTCTCAGGCTCATGGACACAGATTCTTTTGAAAGCCCTAATACCGTTTGTAACTGTTATTGCTCTCGTCCTTGTTATCCTAACCTGTTGTTTACGCTGCTTCTAAGCTTTGATCAAACGTACCATTAATGCCACAGTTGAACGTACCATGATTGTTGAAACCCAGCTAATGCTAACTTGTATACACATGCAACAATCCATATCCCAATCTGACTCTGATGTTGTGCTACTGTCTGACACTAATTAATATGTCTTTCCTATTCTGAGACACCAGACAATCTCCCAAGCGGGAAGTCAAGGGAGGAAAACCCTCAACTGCGTGAGGGTTTTCGTCTCTTTCTAGTCGGTCTAAACTCCAGTTTGAAGTAATTCGTGAAGAATTTCGTTTAAAAGTAGCGTCGCTAACGGACAAAATTCCGATGTTTTTATACTCACAACAGGAGGGAATTGTGGGATAGACTTAATAATTGTTTCTTCATGTCACGCCATGTGGCCAAATTTGCTTTACAATTGTTTGTTAAGATCGTGGAATGTAAGATAGGCTAACTAGCTGGCCTTGCATTTGTTTGCTTGTATTGTGCGATGTGGCAAACTCGGTTTGCAATTGTTTGCTTGTATTGTGCGATGTGGCAAACTTGGTTTGCAATTGTTTGATGGCATCGCCCAATGTAAGATAGGCTGCGGAAGTTTGTGTGAGCTATAAAAACATCGTGTTTGCATACAATTTAGCCCTGCAAATGTCTAACCATATCAGCCTAAAGTTTTGTTTACATAAACTTTGTCCTACATCGCTGTCTTAGAAATATTACCCTGTTTTCCTATATAAAGACTGACCCACTGTTCATTCAGGGAGAGTTGCAAAGGACACCACGCTGAGCGGTTCAACACTGTTAGAGCTCTCCATCTTGCAGTCCGGTAATAAACCTATTTCCTTTAAATTGACCTCACTCTTTCTGTGCCTATTCCTGAAGTTGTATTACAGATCTATCACCAGCATTGCCATCATTGCCATCATTGCCATCATTGCCATCATTGCCATCATTGCCATCATTGCCATCATTGCCATCATTGTCATCATTGCCATCATTGCGTGACCGGACGATTCGCCGAAAGACGTTTCGCCGACAGATTGTTTGCCGAACGGACGTTTCGCCGACCGGACGTTTGGCCGAACAGACGTTTCGCCAACCGGACGTTTGGCCGAACGGACGTTTCGCCGACCGGACGTTTGGCCGAACGTACGTTTCGCCGAACGTACGTTTCGCCGAACGTACGTTTCGCCGACCAGACGGTTGGCCGAACGGACGTTTTGCCATCGCGGGATTCGCGCGCTCGCCCCATATACGGCTTTTTAATCCGGCCCGCTGCCGGCTTTTTGACTTGCGGGCCAGAATGGATACTAAAATTTGACACACAATGTAATTTATCAAACCTGGGGATTGAAATATAAGAAAAAAGACAAAATTGAAGGTGAAAATTTATTTTTAAATTTACTTTAAACATTAAGAACATATTATTATTCAACAAAAGAGAGCAGTCTTTAAATTGAGGGTGATGAGCGGTATTGCAGGGCAAAGGGAAATGAATGAGGTCATTTTTACTAAAATTTTCCATTATTGCCATCATTGTCATCATTTTCATATTATTATCATTATTATCATTATTATCATTATTATCATTATTATCATTATTATCATTATTATCATTATTATCATTATTATCATTATTATCATTATTATCATTATTATCATTATTATCATTATTATCATTATTATCATTATTATCATTATTATCATTATTATCATTATTATCATTATTATCATTATTATCATTATTATCATTATTATCATTATTATCATTATTACAATTATTATCATTATTATCATTATTATCATTATTATCATTATTATCATTATTATCATTATTATCATTATTATCATTATTATCATTATTATCATTATTATCATTATTATCATTATTATCATTATTATTATTATCATTATTATCATTATTATCATTATTATCATTATTTTTATTATTATTTTTATTATTATTATCATTATTATCATTATTATTATTACTATTATCATTTTTATTTTGATATTTTATTTGATCATAATTAAAATGCATGGTTCTATTTTTGTACGAGGCTCAGATTTGCAATTATGGAAATACCGGGAACAATATATGGAGTAAGGTAATCCATCTAAAAAAAAATGAATAAATGACTTTTGTTTTACTTAATATTTTAAGTTTGTGATAGTTTACATGAAACTTCAATTTAAAAAAAACTAAAAATAAAGATTTTTTACATTTATATTCACATACTAAGGAAATATGAGTATACATTTGAATTAGACTGTCTTCTAAACAACACTCCCCATACATAAAACGTCACTAATAGATAAAGGTATTAAAATATAATAAACAGAAAAATATCATAGGTTCAGAGATGCAAGTAATGTTTAAAAAAACAGCTGTGACTACCAAATTAGGGGCTTTTTGGGAAGGTGCACAAATAAAAACAGAAAATTAATGCTCCTTCAGGGATAATGTAGAAACCTTGGAGATTTGTTTCCTTCTTTTTACAATTTAGTGTAATAACAACAAATGTAATATATATATTGATAAATAAAATAAACGAAAAGAAAAATCACAACAATATAAAAATATAAAAATGTATTTCAATAATGCAATACATCTTAAAAGTACTGCCTAATGGTGGGCAGACATTGGCCACCCAGAAGCAAAGAAACACTGTTTGTGGAAGAGTAGTAGAAGAACTTTACTGTCAGGGTTTTTATTTCATTTTATTATACATTTGCCTGCAACAAAGTATAAGTTTGGCCTTGCTATTAAAGAATGCTTTGCTCATCCTTAGTTATGAGCACAGTATTATCATTATTGTTTGCAATGAAGAATAAGCTTTAGAGCAATGGCTGTGAGCATTGTGTAGTCCTTGTCTATGATATGAGAGTGACCATTTGGAGGTAAATACAGTTGCTCGTTGTAAGGATTTTATTTCTTATTGTTATACATTTGCTTGCAACGAAGAATACGTTTGGCCTTACTATTAAACTTCTTTGCTCATCATTATTAACATCATACTTGCTTGCAACGAAGTAAAAGCTTTGCTTCTGAAAACATGGGGAAACGAGAAGCCAAAATGCTTTGGACTGCTGGGAACGGACAAAACAAAAGGGAGCCAGAACGCCTTGCAGTGGTGGCAATCTGGTCTGGGAACTGCACCTGCATCCACCACAGACGCTCCACAAAGGTTCCTGACGCTTCGGGCCGTATCTGTTTTGACGACACGTATTAACGCGCATGCACGCTCAGACATCACTTGTGTTTTCAGCCCCTCCCCTTAACGTTGAGACATCCATGTAAACAGGGCCCCCGAATGTCATAAAACAACAGAAAAGACCTGTAAAGTCAGAACGAAGTTGGGAAGCTGTCTCAATGGTCATTCTTCTTGCAATTGAAAATTCCAGAAGTCTATATTTTCCTCTTTATTTGTGCGTGAATTTCGGAATGTCTAATGGCGAACCTGACACTCATTTCTTTTCACTTGTCAACGGCAGATGCAAAGTGTATTTTGCGTTTTATAATGTACGGTATTTAATTAAACTTTAGTTTTACTGTTTACCTTTAATGTAAAATACAGTTTGAAAGCAAGCATAACTCAACATTTTTAGGTACTGTTCGGCGAACAGTGTTTGTCCAAATTACTGTTGCATTTCCACTGCGTTTGATTGATTAAAAATGTCACAGCTGCCCACAGAAGTTAACCTATAATATTTTCAACCTACAACCTTGCTCTTAAAATCACCCAGGAATAATAATAGGTGAATATGTTGTCTTCATTTGTATTTACAGATTATTTAATTGCAATATTAGAAAGTGAGTTTTGTGTTATGAGATTTACTGAAAACCTGTGGAAAACAAACTCTACCAGTGTGGAAAATAAAATTAATGCAGGCAATTGAAAAACATTTTTGTTATGGTACAGTAAAAATGTTGAGACATGAAAGACACATTTTCATATTATTATTTTTTTACTGTTTGCGGTCCATTCTCACGTTCCTGTGGAAATGTTTTTTAATGCCTAATTACATGCCATTCTATTTTATGTAGTTGTCAATTTAAAAAAAGTTACAATACAACACAATCTGAGCAGCCTTTTTTTCACTACACTCTTTATTTCTGACATGAAAGTATAAATTTTGATAGGTTTTTTACAACTTGTGTCCTGCATACAAAATTACATATATTAGAAAATTGCATTTAATTTATTACAGATAATTTTAATTTTGTGTCCTTTAATATGCCCCAGATACCAAATATGACACACTTTTTGAATAATCTTGCAAAAAGAATAATCCTATCAAACATGCAGAAAATTAAAGTAAATCCTCCAATTAAATTTATCAGTGATGAAAATACAATACTTTGGTGTTATCCAGTCCAATCCAATCCAATCCATTAATACCTGAAAACAAAAGGAGAAAAATCATTCTAATGCAAAACTGCTAATATATTGTTCTATTTGTAAGGGGGGATACGGGGAAGGGGAAATGCATGAGTGAATAAATGAATACTTCTAATAAATAATAATAAAGGATTCACACACCACTACAAAAAAATCGACCCCATTATTTCATTAAGTGAACGCTCCCCTCTTGTACGGCCTTCTATTGCCACCTGCTGGCACAAATCTCACTGACATCGTCTCTCATAATAAAATCTGTTCACGTGTATGTTCTCTTCATGGCCAGACTGCGAGATCAAGATTTATTTGCCCGTGACAAGAACTCATCGTGTAATTTTTTTTTTTTTTTAAATCGCAAGAAATATTTCTTACATTCAAGTCGCCTTTTAATCATTTAGTCTAACTTGAATTCTTTTAGGGCACTATTTGTTAGTTTTGTGCTCTTTTAGAGTTTTGTGTTGATTTACTCTTGTTTTTTCCACCCTCTGTGTAATTTGTTTTGTGACTTTCCATTGCTTTCCCCTCTTGTTGCATCCCCGATGTGTCTCAGTCTACTTCCTCGTGTGTCGCCCACCTATGTCTCGTTGACCCAAGTCACTGCGGTCAAGTGAGCCACTGTTTCTCTTTTCGAAGACAAGTGAGCCGCGCTTCAATTTCGGTTGCCTTGTACCTTAAGGTTTTATGGCAAAGAGGTAGAAAATGACGGGAGCGCGCATGAACTGAGAGAAATAAGACGAGACGTCACCGCCAAATTCCAATCGAGCGATTCGGGCAGTGGATTTCAACTCCCTCATTCGAATTGTAATTTCATTGAATGTAAAGATGCTATATTGACAAATTAACGTCAATCTTTGAATAAATAAAATAAAATTGCGCTATTGATTTTTTTCTATCCATTGAAGGAAATAATAATAATATAATAATAATAATAATCCCAACGATGACATCGCCAGGCAGTTCTCGCACAGCGTAATTAATAAATGGAGTGTGTCGTTGAAAAACTAAAAGGTCTACAATAAACATGGGGTAATTAGCCATCACTTGTGTTGATTTGGGCTCAATGGGTCAAATGGCCTGGGAGCTATTCAACAAAATAGGTCCTAATAACAGTAACAAATTAATAATTAATAAATGGTGTGCCGTTGAAAAACTAAAAAGTGTTCGATAAACACAATGTAATGACCTATCTTCTATGTAAATTTGGTGTCAAGGCGTCAAATGGCTTGAGAGCTATTGAAGAAATTAGGTGCTAATAACAGTCAAAAATTGATAATTAATAAATGGAGTGTGTTGTTGAAAAACTAAAATGAGTTAGCGTAACAAAAAGTAATCACCTATTTTTTTCTGTAAATTTGGTGTCAATACGCCAAATGGTTTAGGAGCTATTGAAGAAATTAGGTGCTAATTACAGTAATAAAATAATAATTAATCAATTGAGAGTGATGTTGAAAAACTGAAACATTTTCGATGAGCACAAGATAATCATCTTTATTTTCTACAAATTTCGTGTCATTACGTCAAATATGTTGGGAGCTATTGAATAAATTAGGTGCTAATTTCAGTAATAAATTAATAATTAATAAATTGAGTGTGATGTTGAAAAACTAAAAGAAGTTGGATAAACAGAAGGTAAACAGCTGTCTTTTCTGTAAATTTGGTGTCAATACGTCATATAGTTTGGGAGCTATTAAAGAAATTAGACGCTAATAACAGTAACAAATGATTAATTAATAAATTGAGTGAGATGTTGAAAAACTGTAGGAAGAACCCAATCAGCGTCTGGAGGCCCTTTTCTTGGGGGCTTTATTGCACAGCACATAGGGCAGGTGCTTTCAATGTCAAAAACTGAAACAAACTTTTTTTTAAATTCTCATTAGTGCAATTTATAGCATTCACACACACAGCTAGAAATGGCAGCAGTCATTTATTTTCAGAGTAAACTTGTACATAGAGTGACTTAGAATAGTGGCGGGATGAGTATACTTATAGACTCCACCTTGTGTAGACAGAACTGCTCAAAGGGCGTTGGTGCCTATAAGGTCATTATAAGACAGAGATAGGCAAACTACGGCCCGCTGGCCATATACGGCCCATTAGGCCTTTTAATCCGGCCCGCCGACGTTGTCCAAACTATGATATATATATTTTTTTCCCCAAGATAGCGCCGTCACGCGGAAGGCAGTGGCAGTAGCTCTGTCCACTCTTATTTGTTTTTCGTGTTTTACAGCCCTTCTATCTTTTTTTAAATTACATTTTAATATTTCTTAATACATTCCTTTTTACTTTACTTTGTACATTATACTTTTTACTTTAAAGTTTTTACAACTTTCTTTGTTCTGTTAGCCTGGCTTCTTTCTGCCACTTCTTTTTTGGAACCATCAGCCATGCCTACGCTGTCACACACATGGGACTAGCTGTTACAATACGCAGCAGAAGGAGCAACACCTCAATCCTACTGGAAATTCGGAGCTGGACAAAAGTGCCGGGAGAAGAAGCAACGCTTCTGACCAACCATTCCATCATGGGATAAGATGGAAGAGCTGTCGACACTTACCAGGCCGGAAGCGGAGTCCTGCTCTGCTGCTGTTGTCTTCAGCCCCAGACTACTGAGGAACTGTGCGGATAAGCTTGGAAGAGTGACTCTGCATATTCTCTACCTCGGTCACAGTCTGCAGAAGTTCCCCATCTTGTGGAAGACTTCCTGTGTGTGATTCCAGTTTTTGTCCAACTTTACAACGTCTTTTTGAGTCTGTATCCGTTTTAGATACCGCAACCAAGATGGCGCCGTTCAAGTGGCAGACGGCGGCAGTAGCTCCGTCCACTCTTGCTCATTTTGTGTTTTTGCTGCTTTTCGGTCTTAATGATCTGATTTGGTGATTCTTAATGATCCCATTTACTTTGATTTGCTTTATGCTTTTGCTTTGTTGTTCTGTCTAATCACCCTCTGCTACAGTCACCTTGCTCATTTTGTGTTTTTGCTGCTTTTCGGTCTTAATGATCTGATTTGGTGATTCTTAATGATCCCATTTACTTTGATTTGCTTTGTACTTTGTGCTTTTGCTTTGTTGTTCTGTCTAATCACCCTCTGCTACAGTCACAATGAAATTTCCCGAATACGAGATGAATAAAGTTATCCAATCCAATCCAATACCCTCATTTCCTCGATAGATGGCGCACTAGCCTAGTAAAAGTATGTAAATGTGTGTGGGAGCTACTTGAGAATACTGACACATTTCTGAACATTTAACTGTTACTGTGGACATCCTGACACACATGAACAAGCTGAATGCGAAGCTACAAGAGAAAAAACAGTTTGTGCATGAAATGCAAGCAAACCTTCTGCCTTCAAAACCAAGCGGTATTATTTTTCATTTGCTCATTTCCCCACACTGGTTGCGTTAAAAGAGGCCCCCGCATGTGATAAAATACAGGAAATCATTGGATGAACTGCATGAGCAATTCAGCCGTCGGTTTTGTGATTTTGGAAAAATTGACAGCTGGTGTCATGTCCTTTCTCACAAGACCCGGAAACGGTTCCACAGGAGTTGCAGTTGGAACTGATTGATCTCCAATGTGACAAGTTCAACTCCCTGAAAGTATCTGAGTTTTAGGCTTCATTAAATGCAGCCAAATTTCCAAACATCCAGAAGATGGCACAGAGGATTCTGGTGTTATTTGGCTCTACATGTGTGTGAACAGACCTTTAGTCTGATGAAAACCAAGAAAGCACCCCATAAATCCCAGATGAGTGATGAGTATGTTCATACTTTAGTCCTTTTTTTCTGTTTATGTTTCATATGTACTGTAAACGGATGCAGTTTTTTATATGTATCGTATCTTGTGATGACCCGGCCCGCCTGTCAAATTTTTAAAGTCAATGTGGCTCCCGGACCGAAAAGTTTGCCAAACCCTGTTATAGGACATAGTCTCACCAGAGAACATGGGTAAGTGAAGGGTAAAATGACTGTAATGGTACAGACAATTAAGACAAAGCAGAGGTAACAGTGGTGGAGGCTCAAGCGTGGACATGAGATGCAGCCAGAAGACTAGAATACATCAGCTTGATTTCATCAGGCAGACGGGTAGGACAGTACTGAGGTTGTCTTCAGGAAGGAAAGAGGATAGAGAGACCTGGTTGTTCAACCTAGAAGTGTAGAGAAGAAAACAGATTAGCTAAGAAGATAAGGGATGTTGGCAGCACAGGATAGAGTAGAAAAAAAGTCCAGGAAGATAAGATGTAAGGTAAATGTCAGGATTAATAGTTTTACATTATATTGTATCTTGTAATGAAGAATGCTTTGCTTAACTATTAAACTTTGGTCATTAGCATTATTGGTTTCACATTATTATATATTTTCTTGCAATGAAAATATGCTTTGCTTTACTATTAAACTTAGTTTCATATTATTTTATGTTTGCTTGCAACGAAGTACTAAATGCTTTGCTCCTGAGAACCTTAATTAGACTAAACAAAGAAGATTCAAAACACATTGAGCTGCACATGACTTTCAGACCTTCATTTGTTTTGACTAGATTGATGTCTCATTTCTGTTTTCCACCCCTCCCCTGAGAGTTGAGACGTTCATTGAAACTTGAAGTTAATAAACAACAAAAAAGGCGTGTGAGCCCAGAACGGAGCGGGGACTTCTTGGTACCACTGGTGAAAATCCAGAAGATTGTCGTTTCTTTTTATTTGTGCATGCATTTTGGGAATGCCTATTGGTGAACCTATCAGTAAAAATAGAGGTGCCCCGAGGTATGGCCAAACAGGGCGCATTTGATGACCTATATGCCAGGTTGAGCAGAAAATAGGGAAAGATCTGTACAGGTACCCATCTGCAGGAAGAAGGGCGATGGTCAGAGTTGTTTGCACTAAAAGGAATAAACCTAATAGGTTATACAATGAAGTTATGGTAGAAGGCGGATGGGGATAGACTTAGGACGGATGTAAGCATCTTGAGCCACTTTTTGTTTGTCACGATGATGGATAGACTGACAGAGAGGTTGAGACAGGAAGCTAATATATATTAATGGAGGTCAGCAGCAGTAAATCGGAATACACGTGTAAATGAGAAGATTCAAGGAGAAACATTGAAGACTAGAGGACTTCAAATACATCAGTTCAAGAGTGCAGCAAATCGAGAATGAACTATTCCGCAGTGGGTGAAGGTTTTTGTTCCAACCCATAAGAGGGAACCTTTCCACCAATTTGGTATGTTAGAATTACAATCAGTGGATTGTAGTCAGGTGCTTCTGGTTTCACCAGAAACCTCATTTGTTAAACTGTCTGTGTTGGATCAGTTGGAAGTAAAACCTGCACCCAAAGCAGCCCTCGAGGAACAGTTTGCCCACCTCTGTTTTAGAGTAACGGCTGGTTGTCGGTAGATTTGCAGTGGTCTGATATTCCTTCGATTTCAATATTAATTGC
This sequence comes from Stigmatopora argus, assembly GCF_051989625.1. NCBI lineage: Eukaryota > Metazoa > Chordata > Actinopteri > Syngnathiformes > Syngnathidae > Stigmatopora > Stigmatopora argus. The sequence continues at coordinate 1,871,510 of NC_135400.1, forward strand.
TAGTACAGTGCTCTTTGAGATGTTTAAAAATTGGGAAATCTTTTTGTATCCAAATCCGGCTTTATAATAATAATAATAATAATCGGACATAGGCCCTGTCGTCATTATCAACAACACAAAAGGCCTACTTGTCATCACACCCAGAAACTGCGTGACGAAATTGGTGGTGCTTCTCCATAAGCTGCGTTTACTCGGCAAAAGACCTAAATAAGTGCAAGTTACGGACTTGTAATTTGGCATTCTGCTGTTATGGATACAGGTCGCTTACCTCTCACTGTCTTTCACTTACCTTACCTTCAGTCAGCTAGGAGGAGGCAGATCACCATCCAAACATCTTTTCATATTACCGCAGAAGGGAATGTGTGTTATGTTACCGCAAGTTTAGATTTCTGATGGATGTGGGGAAAAAACTGTCCTTAAGCCTATTTGTCCGTGCTTTGTGGGACCTATAGCGTCTGCCAGAGGGCAGCAGCTGGAACAGATTGTGACCAGGGTGGTAAGGGTCCCCTATGATGTTCTTGGCTCTGCTGAGGTAACGAGGGCTGGCAATGTCTTCCAGTGAGGGCAGAGAGCAGCCAACAATCCTCTGGGCAGTGTTAATCACTTTCTGCATGGCCTTTTTGTCTGCCGCCGTGCTTCCAGCGTACCACACGGTGATGCCGTACGCCAGGATGCTCTCTACAGTGGTTAAACTTCTCTACAACAGTATCTCGGACAGGCCTGGTCTGTTTCTTGGTCTTCATGATGCTTGCTGAACTTTAAACTGAACAGTCAGACTATCACAGATAGGTGCATATATATATATATGGAGACATGAATACACACAGGTAGATTCTAATTATCATCATCAATCAACATTGGATCATTCAGAGATCCGCACTGAACCTCTTCAATAGCTCCCAAGCCATTTGATGTATTGACACCAAATTTACAGAAAAGATAGGTGATTACCTTGTGTACATTGAACACCTTTTTGTTTTTCCAACAACACACTCCATTAATTTTTTTTTTACTGTTATTAGTGTCTAATTTCTTCGATAGCTCCCAAGCCATTTGACGTATTGACACCCAAATTTACATAAAATATAGGTGATTACGTTTTGTTTATCGAACACCTTTTAGTTTTTCAACGACACACTCCATTTATTAAATATGAATTTGTTACTGTTATAAGGACATATTTTGTTGAATAGCTCCCAGGCCTTTTGATCCATTGAGCCCAAATCAACACACGTAATGGCTAATTACCCCCTGTTTATTTTGGAACTTTTAGTTTTTCAACGGCACACTCCATTTATTAATTACGCTGTGCTGGAACTGCATGGTGATGTCATCGCTGGGATTATCTTCAATGGACTGTATACCGCGACGTTTATATGTCAATATGACATCTTTACATTTAATTAAATTGCAATTCGAATGAGAGGGAGTAGAAATCCACTGCCCGAAGGGCTTGACTGGGATTCGGCGGTGACGTCATCCTCTTCTTTTTTTTACTCCGTTCATGCGCGCCATCTCCCTCTTTGCCATAAAACTTGACTACGGAAGGAGAAACAGCAGCTCACTTGACCGCAGTCGGCAAACCCTGTATCGTTGACCGTACACCTTTAAGAAAGTCACGTGACCAATGGCGGAACTGTGTCGACACGGTAGTCGTACGCCAAACTGTGTTTCAAAGAAGCGCATCTGTCAATAAGATGAAGGCGCAAAACGAGCATCGAGTTTTTGACGCGTTCATTGCTTGGCGAATATTGCGGTAAAACATGCGGGGCTAACATGGATTTTTTATTTATTTATTACCGGACCAGTTCCTATGCACAGCAGCATCTTCTGTGCCCTGCGAACGCACATTCTCCAAAGCAGGAGAAATTGCTGTTACTGCTGGGGAAACCCCGGATGTTTTAGAGTTGTTGGTTCCGGGATTTCGGAGAGACGACGTGTGCGTTTTTTTTTTTTTTTAATTTGTTGTGGAATAAACGATAATGAACAGCGCCTCAGACTCCCGTTAGCGTTCGCTACAACTACCCATGACACTTTGCTTTTCACATCACTTCTGTTTAAATTATCGATGCCACCTTAGAATCTAGATGCAAAAAGTGAGAGTTTGCGGACAGAGTAACGGGGAGTCTTTTTCAAGCAGTGATCGTCTCACGCGGGCTTCATGTGAAATGTTCTCTTCAAAGAAATACACTTACGTTTATAAACCTTCACATATTCTCAAAACGTTTGGTTTACAACAAAACAATATCAACGTTGGTTTATAACGAATCGTATTGAACGTTGCTATGATTCAGCTTGGATGTCAAAATAACATACTAGTACTTATTACTGCATTTCTGAATTTAATTTAAAAAAACTAATCGCCTATGAAAAACCGAGTCGTTCACAAATCAGTTGAAATTTGAGCAAAACAAAGCTACTTCAAAGTACATGTTTTATTGGCTCAAACTTTTGTCGAATGGCACTGACACAAAATGGCACACAAAGGATAATGGCAGTCCCGATTCTCCTCGCGCGTAATACGTATCTAGCACTGTATACGTTTTTAATCTACAGGTCATACTGTTAGCGGGTAGTCTGCGGGCAGTGATTGCTGAAGCTGTGCTGCGGAAGCTATTTAGCTGTTATTTAGCGTATAGCATTTTGCGCGGACAAAGAACCCAAATACTCTGAACATTGAGTATTTTCTGTCACCACCATTGCATTCTGGACTATTATTAACGTAAACAGCCGAAATTATAGTGGTTTTATTCACCCTATGAGAAGCTAATTCAAAATCGTTTCCACCGTAACGGTAAGTCTTTAGTAGCTTGCAGATTTAAAAAAAGTGACACCCAATCGCAATGTTGTTCCATGTTGGGCTTTGCTTTAAATTCACTTTTTTTGTGTTCGTCGGATACAAATACTGGTTTTGTTTTTTAAAGCCGAGACCATTTGAACCCGGTGGTGTTTGGACTCATTATAATATGCTGATTTGATGTTGTACCATGTGTTAACCAAAGCACGTAGTCCACTCATCAATGCTGCCTTCACAAGCCTTGGGAAAGATGGATTAAACTTATTTCTTGGTACTCTGTAATTTTGTGTACGTCCTGTTCCTGTTTTCTTTGTCGATGTAATACTGCATACACGGATTTTTTTTTTTTGCATAGGCAAAAAAAGGAGAGAATGCATCAGTGTTTTCCTTGTAACTGATTATCACTTGGTTAGGAAATACAAATTTCATAACTGTACACTACGTAATGCAGGTGCCAAAACAGTGAGTAAATTACCTACATCTTTACAAACTACTTTCTTCTTATGCACAACTCCTTGTTTGCGCTTTGCCATTTTTTGAGGTCAAAGGTTGTCTTGTCTTGCAAACTCGGGTATCAAAATAATTTCCCAGTTCTCCAGTAGGAAATATGACTCGAGCAGGCGTTCACTTACAATTCTCAACTGGAGTGGTATTTACTAAAATTTCAATCCCATCTGAATGCCAGGAAGTCCTATCGAATGTTTGCTCCCTGCATTTCTTATGCTTCTGTCCTCACATGCAACCCCGCCAAAGCGGAAGCGTTAAATGATTGCATGATTGAAATCGCAACCTGATCAAATTGTACTTCATGTACTACTTTATGGAGAAGAAATAAAATGTTCATTCAAAATTCAAAATCAAAAGAAAAAAAAATCTAATCAAAAGCCTTCATTGTCATCATACACAGCTGCGTATAATGAAATTGGTGGTGCTTCTCCACAAAGTGCGTTTTCCCAGTAAAAACATAAGTTATATAAAAATAATAAAAGTCACGTCCTGGCAAGGTAAATTCTAAAATATTGCACAATCTAAGATATTAAACATTGTTTTTGCACACCCCGAAGTTATTGCACAGAAAGGATTGTGTGTAGTGCTAATGCAGGTTCAGAGTCTTGATGGCTGTGGGAAAAAAACTGTCCCTAAGTCTATTTGTCCGTGCTTTGTGAGACCTCTAGCGCACATGTGTCAAAGTGGCGGCCCGCGGGCCAAATCTGGCCCACCACATCATTTTGTGTGGCCCGAGAAAGTAAATGATGAGTGCCAACTTTCTGTTTTATGATGAAATTCAAATGAAGATTGTAGATTATTTCCTGTTTCCTCATTTTAAATCAATAATTGCAAACAATTTGTACTAATTTGAATGTCCAAAATTGATCTATCAATTAGCACGATTGAGAAAGCTGTCAATTTATTAATCGATTAATTTTGGCAGCCTAGTTGGAAGACATAACGGCCCTCCGGATGTAATCAAAACTACCACGTGGCCCGCGACAAAATATGAGTTTGACACCCCTGCTCTTGCGTCTGCCAGAGGGCAGCAGCTGGGACAGGTTGTGACAAGGGTGGTCTGCTGAGGTAGCGAGGGCTGGCAATGTCATCCAGTGAGGGCAGAGAGCAGCCGATAATCTTCTGGGCGGTGTTGATCACTCTCTGCGTGGCTTTTCTGTCTGCTGCCGTGCTTCCAGCGCACCACACTAATGCAGTATGCTAGGATGCTCTCCACAGTGGCTCTATAGAAGGTTACCAGAAGCTTAGTGTCCAAGTTGTTCCTCCTGAGTACCCTCAGGGAATGGAGTGCGGCCAGATCTGTGCTGCGTTCGGAAAGTCCAGGATAATTTCTTTAGTTTTCGTGGTGTTTAGTGTGAGATTGTTCACCAAACACCACGAAGACAATTTGTTGACCTCATCTCTGTAGACAGACTCATCCCTCCCTGAGATGAGTCCGACCACAGTGGTGTCATCGACAAATTTGATGATGGAGTTAGAGTGGTGGGTTCGTGTACAGTTGCATGTGTACAGGGAGCATAGAAGAGGACTCAGTACACAGCCTTGAGGGGAGCCAGTGCTCTCTAATGGAGGAAGAGAGGTGGGGACCAAGTCTAACAGTTTGTGGACGGTTGGTTAAGAAGTTCTTAATCCAGCAGTAGATGGAAGAGGATAGTCCAAGGTGGGAGAGTTTGTCAGGCAGATTGTCCGGTATAATAGTGTTGAAGGCTGAGCTATAGTCAATGAAAAGCATCCTCACGTAGTTCCCATGGTGCTCCAGGTGGCTCAGTGCTGTGTGTAGATCTACGGCGATGGCGTCCTCAGTGGACCTGTTTGCTCTACAGACGCTCCCCTACTTACGAACATTCAACTTACGAACAACGGTACATACGAACATGTCTGCAAATTGCGTTTAAGTCCAAAAATGTTCGCAAGTCCAATTTTGTATTTCGCGTCTTTTTCGGAGTAGTACTTCTTTCCGCCGCTAATACCGACGCCTGGCGCTGTGAGAGCTCAGCTCACCCAGCATCTACCTTCTTCGTTGCAATGCGGAAGTGCGTGAATGTATCTCCAGTGTGCAAAGAACCTTTTTCATTTGTATCATTAAATATCTCATGCATCCAATATTGAATATGGTTGGTAAAAAGCTAAAGGCTTCTATTGAGGGAGTTGCAAGGAAGAGGCAAGCCATTTCATTTGAAACGAGTGGCAATAATAACGAAGCTTCATGCGCGTCAGAAAGTGGTGAGCGTTGCACATTCAGTACCATTTATAAACAGAAAGATCGAGCAGCAGGACCCAAATATTGAACGTTGCACAAAGTTTGCAAATCAATTGAATGATGCCATACAGTGCTACTGCATCATTTATGATGAAAAAAAGAAGAAAACTGTGCAATCGTCATTAGGTCGCTTCTTTTGGCCAGTTTCTAATACATAAATCTCTCTCTCTACAGTACTGTACATATTCTCTCCATTTTATTAATTTTTTTTTTTTCAGTACAAACCAATGCATGTTACTTATACAAGCCTTAAACATACAAATGCACTTATATAAACCTTCAATATACTTATATCGGCCTTAAACATAAATTATAATACAAAATATAGCACTGAATCAACTTACAAACAAATTCAACTTATGAACAATCGCTCGGAACCAATTGCGTTCGTAAGTTGAGGAGTGTCTGTATAAGCAAACTGGTGAGGTTCAACTGAGGGAGGGATTGTATCCCTGATGTGACGGTGACCAACTCTTCAAAGCACTTCATGATCACAGGCATAAGTGCAACAGGCCTATAATCATTCAGGCTGTCAATGGTTGGCTTTTTAGGGACAGGGATAATGGTGGCAGATTTCAGGCAGGATGGGATGATGGATTGTTGCAGGGAACAATTGAAAATATTTGTGAAAACCCCAGGCAGCTGGTCAGCACAGGCTTTGAGCACCTTCCCAGGTACTCAGTCAGGGCCAGCAGCCTTCCTGGTGTTCACAGTCCACTGTACTTGTCTCACTTCATGTTCCTGAAGCTTCAGTGTACTGCTGCAAGGTGGTGGATGTGTTGAGACTGAATCCTATTTGTCAGTCTCAAAGCGGGCAAAGAAACGGTTCAGTTCCTCTGCTAGTGAGGCACCTTCGTTAATAGACACCTTATTATTGTCATTGTAATTGGTAATGTGTTGTATTCCCTGCCACATCTTCTTTGGGTTATTTTCTGTGAAATGCTCCTCAATTTTCCTTCAGTCAGGTCTGCTCTGGTAGCACTGTATTGTAACTTGTCCCCTGACCTGAAGGCGGTTTTACGGCATTTAATGAGTGCCTGTGTCTCACTGGTCATCCAGGGTTTTTGGTTAGGGAAAAACCCGGATACGTTTATTAACAGGGACAGTGTCCGTACAGTTTTTGATGTAGGAAAGTACAGTGTTCGTGTCGTCCTGGAGGTTGTGGTGTTCAAAAAGTTCCCAAATGATGCGGGAAAAACAGTCCTGCAGCTGAGAAAAGGCGTCCTCAGGCCCTGTTTTTATTATCTTTATTTGTGGCCTTGTTAGCCTCCGGATTGGGGTGTATGAGGGGGTGAGGGACAGGCAGAGTTGGTCGGATCCAGCAAGGTGAAGGAGGGGTGTGGCTCTATAAGCATGTTTGATGTTAGAATAAACATGGTCTAGAGCACGTGTCAAACCGATTCCGCCGAGGGCCGCAGTGGGTCCTGGTCTTTGTTCCAACCGATCCAGTGCTGACATTTTAACCAATCAGGTGTCTTCTAAAATAAGTAGCACCTGACTTTAATTAACTGATTACATTTGCAAAAGGTATCTTGTTGCGTTGGAATGAAAACCTGCACCCAGTGCAGCCCTATAAGGACCGTTTGACACCCCTGGTCTAGAGTTTTATCTCCTCTGGTGTGACACTTCACGTACTGGATAACCTTAGGCAGAACAGTCTTTAAACATGCATTGTTGAAGTCACCGGCGACAATAAGAACTCCATCGGGGTGGTCAAGCTGCTGTTTGTTTACAGTCGCTAGCAGGAGGCTGTGCCGTGCTAACGTTAGCATCCGGTGGGATGTAAACAACCATTACAATGACTATCGTTAGCTCCCTAGGTAGATAGAAGGGCAGCACCAGTCGTTGTGTATGTACACGCAAAGCCCCCTTCGTCGCCTCCATTGTACGCTGGGTGGGCTGACTATCCACGGAGATCCCGGTGGTCTCGAGATGTCCTTGGGCCCGCCGGCACATTTGGACCGGCCCTCTGAACAATACCAGAGAGGCTATCGGATTTTTTTCCTATTTGGCCTTGAAGACTGGGGCGTTTTAATCTTGTGTTTGGTTCATTGCACCCCTGCTGAGCCCACAAATCATCCCAGTGAAGCGGGGCTTCACATTGGTTCTTTGGTGACACGCGCGGGGAGTGTTTCCCTTTGATGCACGTGGGCACATCCACTGTTGGATGCGCGAGCACAGTGATACCGAGACATCTGGACGATCGCAGGTGAGGGCGGAGCCCTGGGACCATCGCGGACTATTCAAGCATATAAAAACTGTGCAACCGGTTTGAGAACGGAATAATGGCGAAAAAGTTAGGTAAGAGACACATTGATTCAGAATGCAGGGTACTTAACCTGGAGTGGACAAACGATTATTATTTTTATTCAATGCAAAGAAAAGGCTGTTTGTCTCATCTGTCAAGAGACGGTTGCGGTATTCAAAGGATACAATCTTTGCCGACACTATGAATCCCGTCACAAAGACAAGTACAATAGCTTGCAAGGCCAAATACGAGCAGACAAACTCTCAAAGCGAAAATGTGGACTACTATCTCAGCAAAATATATTTGTACGCCAAGCTCAGCTGAACCAGGCATCCGTTCGGGCCAGCTTTCGGGTTGCTAAACTGATAGCAAGCAGCGGTAAGCCTTTCACTGACGGAGAGTTTGTTAAGAAATGTATGGGTGCTGTCGCGGAGGAGGTGTGTCCCGAGAAGAAAGATGCATTTAATGCCGTAAGTCTGTCGGCGAATACAATGACCAAACTCGTTGAAGAAATCGGGAGTAATGTATATGCCCAGCTGCAGCAGAAGACGAAAGAATTTGACTTATTTTCATTAGCACTGGATGAAAGCACGGACGTGCAAGACACAGCGCACTGCTCATTTTTATTCGTGGAGTTAGCGCAAACTTTGAGATATGCGAGGATCTGGCAGCCCTCCAAAGTCTCAAAGGGACTACAACGGGAGAGGATATTTTTGACAAAGTGTGCCAAACCATGGAGAAGTTGGACCTGGACTGGTCAAAGCTAGCTAGCATCACGACTGACGGGGCTCCGAGCGAGGTGGGCGAAACTCGCGGTCTAATGGGACGCATGAACCGGGAGTTGGAAAAAAGGGGTCTCACCGCCCCGCTACGAGTCCACTGCCTAATTCACCAGCAAGCACTGTGCTGCAAAGTGTTGACGTGAGAGAGATTCTGCTCTGACAACTGAGCTGAACTTTTATCTGTTAAGATTGTGCATGGCACAACAGAAAGTTAATGTTCCATGGCTTTTTTTCTATGAAGAACCTAGAGAGAGTTATTTAGTTATTATTTATTTCATAAATAGTGTTATTTATTTCCTGTTTTTTCTGTGAAGAACTCAGATAGGGTTATTTAGTTATTATTTATTTCATTAATAGTGTTATTATTTGTTTCCTGACTTTTTTCTGTAAAGAACCTGGAAAGGGTTTGGTTATGTGTGGCTTTCTGGAAAACAATATTTTTTGAAAGCTCCCCTACGATCGTCACACTTTTTCTGTTACAAACTGACACCGGCCCACCATCAGAGAAGAAAAGGTTATGTGGCCCTCACAGGAAAAAGTTTGGGGATCCCTGTTTTAGTGGGTCGGCCTGCATCTCATAATTGCTTATTTTGTGTTATTGTCCTTTAGCGTTCATGCTCCGTGTTAGACTCTATTGCTAACATGTTCATGTGACAACAGTGCCTCCGTTCTCTGATGTGCTCGAGTGATGTAATTGCAGTTTAAAATTGTAGAATTTTTATCAAATGTTTTCTTATTTTTGTTAACAAAAATTATTTCACCATAAGGATCGTTATCGCTTTATCGCCCAGCTCTAATTTTCTGCATTATAACTAGGCCTGGGAAATGTGACAAAAATAAGCACGATAATCTTTTCTCTTCCAAATTTGAAACTTCAAACTTCTGTGACGGCGTGGCACAGTGGAGCTAGTGGTTAGCACGTCAGCCTAGGTTCAAATCCAGGTCATGTCTGTCTCTGTGGAGTTTGAATGTTCTCCCCGGGGCTGCGTGGGTTTCCTCCGGGTACTCCGGTTTCCTCCCACATTCCAATCAACATGCATTGTAGGCTGATTGGACACTCTAAATTGCCCCTAGGTATGGGTTTGAGTGTGCATGGTTGCCCGTCTCATTGTGCCCTGCGATCGGCTGGCCACCGATTCAGGGCGTCCCCTGCCTCTGGCCGGAGACAGCTGGGATTGGCTCCAGCACTCCCCGCGAACCTAATGAGGAAAAAGTGGTTCAAAAAATGAGAGAAGAGATGAGACTTCTGTGACTAAGTAAATAAATTACTTTCCTCGTTATTTAATTATGAAAGTAACTAAGTTACCTTACTTAAAAAAGCAAATTTAAAATATGATTTTAAAAAGTGTTTTGGTGGTTCTGCAATAAATTAAGACAAATCCCTCTTACCCTATGAAAATTAATTAATAATATCACCTGCACAAATTTTGACAGGCACTTTTATTTTTATAAATTTTAAACCAAAAGTTGCTGGGCAATATGAAATAAATAAAATAATCAGCTGAAGACATTGGCAGGCAGACTATTTTCAGCCTCACAAAAACAAACGATGTAAATTTACCTCACGTGGCCATTTTTTGTAATTTGAATGAACCCATTGTCATAACATTTGCATAAAATGGAGAAACTCCTTCATATCCAAAAGAATTAGAGGCTGTCATCAAATGAGGAGATTGCGTTAAAATTAGCTGGGGAAATATTCAATCAGGCTGTTGGTTGTGCACAGGTGTTTAAGAGGCACTTAAAAAAGAAATCCCTTTCGTTTCTTTGTTTAGAAGAGCCCTACCCTGTCAGAATTTCTCTTAGTGGCTTCCCATGACTTCTTGCCCTATGTTACTCATGAATAACCTTTCCTGGAACGTGCTGTATTCACATTAGAGAGAGAATTAAGACTGTGGACTGATGTCTTGAACCTGTACCTGCAGGCTTGAGGGATTGGGAGGATATGTTAGAGAGCTGCTAACATTCAGTCTCAGTGTGCCTCATGCCCGTTTCTATGTACAGAGATAAAGTACCCGACAAAATCAAGGCTACTCGCGTCTGGCCAGTCAGAGCACGTTTAACTAGGTTTAGACAGCAGGGCCCTAGGTAAGACGGCTGCCGCTGGACCGAGGTAAGATGGCCGTGCCCCGTGCGAGCAGTTTTATGCAGTTTTTCTTGAATTTCATTCATAGACGTCAAAATAAATTTTGCGTAGCGTTTTATCTGTTTATCTTTTCTGTATTTTGAAATAAATGACCATAGCGACTGCATTCGCTTGCGTCATGACGTCAACTCACAGTTTCGTGCAAGTCGTGTTTTTGTGCGCATATAAGCCGTACCCTCGATTCAGTCATCAAGGTAAAGAAATTCAATAACTTGTCTATTAGGATCCAACAGCCGTTTCTGGCTACCATAATGTCAACTCTCTATGATACACAGTTTGGACAAAAGTAGCGTGAGAATGTTAACATAAAACATCCACCCAAACATAAATCATGTTTTATCTATTCTATGCTCCCCGAAACACCTTCTTTTTCCTGTCGTGACGGAAAGACTCGTCATTGGCGTAATTTTCGGAAGAATTTACGCCAGCGAGTTTCCAGGTGCACACACGCACACACATCCATCCATATATCACGCTTTATAAGGATTATAGAATCGATAAAGCGTGTTTTATGGATGGGTGGATGTTTTATAACTTCCATCACGACAGGGAAAAAAGTGTTTCGGTGAGCACCGGGAAACTCGCCGGCGGAAATTCTTCCAAAAATGACGCTTGTAAATGACGTGGAAAGGCGTCCTACGTTACGACCAATCAGCCACGCGGTGCGTTTAGGGAACATCATGTAAAAACAACGATTCATACTTCAACTCTGCTTTCAAGCTTTAACAAATAAAAGTTGAGTTTACACAACTATCGCAACGATTTCAGAAAAGTACCATTCACATTTACCGTATTTTTACGACTATTCGGCGCATCGTATTTTTAGCCGCAGTGTCATTAACGAGTGCTATTTCTGTATTTTACACACACAAAGGACACACCGTTTTTTTAGACGGATATATATTATATATGGATGAACATCGAAACGCAATAGCGCTGGCTACCGGAAGCAGCCTATTTCCGGGTTCCGGTGCGCAGTGACTGCTGGGAAGCTCCTTTAGCAATAGACTGCGGCACCCTCATTGCAGGAAGGAGCGCTTCCGCAGATCCTTCCTCCCATCAGCTGTCAGGCTCTTTAACAAAAAAATGGCTGTGTGTTAAGACCTACCGTATGCATGCATGTACATTTGTGTATGTATGTATATATGTGCTAAGCAACACGCTTATTTAATTATATATTTATTCATGTATTTATTTCTTGACCTACTTATTACCTATCTATTATGTCTAAAATGCCTTTCCTATTCCTGCATCCTCACCCTCTTGCCACTGGAACAACGAAATTTCCCGAATACGGGATGAATAAAGTTATCCAATCCAATATCCCAGCAGTCACTGCGCAGTACTTTATCTACGGGAAAATAGTAGAGTCGGGGGCTGCTTGCCATAGTTGTCCTATCGACGGATTTATTTTATTTTATCGTGATAACAATTTTAGTATTGGTCCATCTATAAAACGCACTGGATTATAAGGTGCCCTGTCTATTTTGGAGAAAATTTCAGACTTTTATGTGCGCCTTATAGTCGTGAAAATACGGTACTGTACTCACAGTGAAAATAGTTCAGAGCTGCCAACTACTGCGGAATTTCAGGAGTTTACCCGGAAATGCAAGGTAAACTCCAGAACTCCGGACAACCTCCCTAAACTACGGAAATCCCCCAAAAATGTAACTTTTTTTTTTTTTTGAAGCAACTATTTCAGAAAAGTACCATTCACATTTACCGTATTGTCACGACTATTCGGCGCATCGTATTTTTAGCCGCAGTGTCAATAACGAGTGCTATTTCTGTATTTTACACACAAAGGACGCACCGTTTTTTTAGACGCATATATTATATATGGATGAACATTGAAACGCAATAGTGCTGGCTACCGGAAGCAGCCTTTTTCCGGGTTCCGGTGCGCAGTGACTGCTGGGATATATAGTTCTTGCACGCTACACCCACACGCTAAAAACATGTTTCTAAAAAGGCAACGGAAGCAAAACTGAGTTCGGTTGTACTTTATTTAGACATTTTACAACTCACTCACGCCATTATCACCCACAAATCCCTCAAAGTCCTCATTTTCTGTGTCCGAATTAAACAATTGCCCGAACGAGCCTTCCAAAAAGCCGAGTCCCCTCTCTTCGTTCTCAGAGTCACCGTCATTTCCATGTGGCTCCTTAGAAATGATGCCGGGTTTGGCAAAAGCTCGAACAACCGTGCAAGCAGACACGTTCACACTAATAGTATCAATATACTACAACGGCGAACACACTAATTTGGTGCTACATGCACCAAATGCACGCTACACCCGCACGCTAAAAACACGTTTTTAAAATGGCAACGGAAGCAAGACTGCGTTCGGTTGTACTTTATTTAGCCATTTTACAATGTACTCACGTCATCATCACCCACAAAACCATCAAAGTCCTCATTTTCTGTGTCCGAATTGAACAATTGTCCATCGAAAACGCTGAGTTTAATGCGTTCGTCCAGGCGGCCACAATTCATTCGCAAATGGTAGCTAGCTAGTAGCTAGCGTAACTATTCCAAGGCTGTCTTCCATGGTTCGCAACTGTGTTGATGGCGATCGCCAGGCCACAATCCATTCACAAATAGTAGCTAGCGTAACTAGTATTCCAAGGCTGTCTTCCATGCTTCACAACTGTGTTGATGCTGATCGCCAGGCCACAATCCATTCGCAAATAGTAGCTAGCTAGTGTTGATGCCAATCGGCAGGCCACAATCCATTGGGTGTATTGAAAAAAAAAACTATATCCCAGCAGTCACTGCACAGTACTTTATCTACGGGAAAATAGTGGAGTCGGGGGCTGCTTGCCATAGTTGTCCTATCGACTGATTTATTTTATTTTTTCATGATAACAATTTAAGTTATTGATCCATATATAAAGCGCACTGGATTATAAGGCGCCCTGTCTTTGGAGAAAATTTCAGACTTATGTGCGCCTTATAGTCGTGAAAATACGGTAAATGCCTCGAAATTCACACCATTGCTACGGCTTCCCCCATCGCGATTCAATTGCACATTAAACTGGAAGAATTCGGTAACACGAGAGCATTTTGAATCATCTGAGTTACAAGTTCTGACGAATAATTCGTATTGTGCGACTTCAGCACATATTGATTTTGCGCAAACCGAATTCATTCCGCATAAACTCCTGAATTGGGACAAGGGTACTCCTGAAATGGGGTCAATGGAGGTTGGCAGCTCTGATAGTTCCTCTCCGCTTGATTTAATTAAAAAAGGAGGTTAGTAGGAGCTTTAGTGCAGGTCTTTTTAGGCAGATTCGAGAGGAATTGGATCATCGATGAAATTTTAATTTTTTTGCCGTAGGGGAGTTTTTCAGGAGGAGCTTTTATGAGAGGTTTTCTGCGCACAACGAATATGTTGATGAGAAGTTGTGACCGTTTTTTTTTTTTTCATGGCAAAATTTTGATTCTGTCAAGGACATGAAACTGTCGAGACGATTGCCATATTCCATGGCTATGACCGTGTTGTCATCAATCTCGGGGGACACTTTTCTGTGAGCCATATTGAAAGTTTCTAGCCGATGAAGTACTAAGACCTTGTTCTTCAACGTTATTGTTTGGGGGGGAAATTAAACTTCCACTTCGCTCCTCCATGCCGTCCAGCCTGTCCAGAGAGATTTATTTTTTGATCAGTGCCAGGACTGAATGGAATCTTAACTTGCACATTGCCCCTCTGGTCATCCAGAAATCCTTGCTGCCCAAAATGCTCTATTTTCGGACAATGGGAATGGTGTCCTCCGTGACATCGCCGGGAGCTTTGAAACATTTCTGGAGAAATTCCACTGTCAGCTCACCTACCATGAGGCTCCCGGAGTCCTCTGAGCGACCTCTATTCTCCGTTTCGGACCACGGCGTCTGCCGTAACGTCGCCCGGTGCTCGCATCTCTGGGGAAAAAATCCCCCTTCACTGCACTCTGCCGTCCAGTTCGCCGAGCAAGTTCTATTTTCAAATAAACACCATGGTGTGACGTTTCACGGGGCTCACATTTCGGATAAAAATCCATCCGCCCAGAGTCTCCCAGCCGCTCAGAAAGCTCTATTTTCAGATAAAAATGACGGCCACCGCTCGCTGCCCGCCATTTTTTTCTCTGTGCCGAGTTGAGTGACAGTCCTCGTGTCTTCCGCCATTTTCTTAGTGGCAAGCTGAAGACAGGGAAGTTTGCGAGTTTTAGCGTGGGTTTTGACATTTTCCGGATTTTTTTTTTCATCCGTCAAGAAAAAATAACGATATTGTAAAGCAGCAAAGTGATGGATTACAGTATTATCGGAATTTTTGTATTATTATTGTTGATAAGAAATATTTGACGATAATTACCGTGATCGTTTGATCACGCAGTTCAAATTATATCTGTCGCTTTCAGGTTCAGAAAAATATATATAAGAAAAAAAATAAAATTGAAAACATTTTAATTTGACTTGCTCAAATATTTATAATTGGGAGAAAATTTCTCACTGGAACGCATAATTTATTTTTTTTTTACACCGCAAATATCATGCATTTTACATACCAAACAAACACTAACAGAACCTGTACACTCAATATTCTTTTATTTGTTCATGTTTGTTTGGCAGCAGGGTTTCTGTTTGCTTGACGGGATGGCAACAATAGCAGCTGAAAAGATCAATATGGAGGAGGACGAGCCGCAGCAACAACCTATCATAGTAGCTGAAACGGCAGCAAAAGAACCCACCGCATCACCAGAAGAAGAAGAAGAATATGTGGTTGAAAAGGTTTTGGATCGTAGAGTTGTGAAGGGCAAAGTGGAGTTTCTGCTAAAATGGAAGGGTTTTTCAAAGTGAGTCTATTATAATTTTTAGCAAAGAACAAATATAGTGATACCTCTATTTGCGAATGCTTCTACATACAAATATTTAGGTTATGAAAGGCTTTGATGGGAAACCCTTTGTTCCAAGATTCAAATCCAAGTTACAAAAAATCACATGCCCCCAAAATGTGAATACACTTTCTGTCACCAGTTTTTTTTAAAGAGTTCCACTCCCATTGAATATCACCCAACAATTCGGTCGCCTCTCAGTGGCTAAGGGAACTTGCATAACCATGACGCAAGAACCGAGGTTCGTTCTGACAGGGGAGGCGGCGCCAGTCCGACTGGAAAATGCCTCAACGTAGGGGTGTGCAATAGCCGTCACAGTGTAGGTAGAGGCCACCAGTGCCGTATGAGAACGACCGTCTGACAAAAAACCTGTCTTTCTGTGCACTTTTATTTCCACGGGACAGTGGCTGATCAGTGGCCACTAGCAACCGTCCGACCAAAAGCCCCTTATTGGGCACATTTTTTTTTTTAATCTTCGGCAGAGCAACTCCAGGCGGGAATGAGGTCTTGATTCGTGTGCCTTCGACCATTGTTTGTTGAGTTTTTCTGAGTGTGAGTGGCATAATTTTAAGTTGGTGTGTTTACGTGCTTGTGTATGGATGTTCACTCACATGCCACTCGCAATTACATAATTGGAAAATGTCTTACATTCATTATAAAGGATTAATAAATCATTTTATATTTTTTATATTTTTGAATACATACATACATATCGTATTTATTCGAGTATAACGTGCAAAAATCTGCACCAAAAAATGAAGCAAATTTCGGGTGCGCGTTATACGTGAGGTCTTCACTTTTATGACCAAATTGCAAGGTTTTCGGAGGTTTCGACGTTTGCCATTTTGAATTTTCCTCTCGACCCAACTGTCGTCACCCCCGAGATTTCAGGCGAGAATTGAAGGCAAGATGGCGGACTACACATACACGGGCAGCGTTCTGTCAGTGTTTCAAAAATTTATTAAAACTGTGGCTATCAGTGGGAAAAGGCTCCGATGATCGGGCAGGGCACGGAGGATAAGCGGCCCCGGCACGGAAAAAAAACGGCCCCGGGCATGGCAAATAAACGCTTAAAAATGCTCTTCTAGCAGGGGCGAGTGCACACTTAGAAAAAATGCTGAAGCTTTTCAGATTTTATTTCAAAGCAACTGGCGCTCTTCCAAATGCTGCCCAAGGCGCTCCTTTCCCGGTGAAGAGAGCCTCAAACTCTACTATGGCCAAGACCAAAGAGCTGTCGAAGGACACCAGAGACAAAATTGTAGACCTGCACCAGGCTGGGAAGACTGAATCTGCAATAGGTAAAACACTTGGTGTAAAGAAATCAACTGTAGGAGCAATTATTAGAAAAAAAGGAAGACATACAAGACCACTGATAATCTCCCTCCATCTGGGGCTCCATGCAAGATCTCACCCCGTGGCGTCAAAATGATAACAAGAACGGTGATCAAAAATCCCAGAACCACAGGAGTGGACCTAGTGAATGACCTACAGAGAGCTGGGACCACATTAACAAAGGCTACAATCAGTAACACAATGCGCCGGCAGGGACTCAAATCCTGCACTGCCAGACGTGTTTCCCTGCTGAAGCCAGTAGAAATCCAGGCCCGTCTCCGGTTCGCTAGAAAAATTTAGATGATCCAGAAGAGGACTGGGAGAATAAGTTATGGTCAGGTGAAACCAAAATAGAACTTTTTGGTAGAAACACAGGTAGTAATAATAATAATAATCGGACATAGGCCCTGTCGTCATCATCAACAACAAAAGCCTAATTGTCATCACACCCAGAAACTGCGTATGACGAAATTGGTAGTGCTTCTCCATAAGGTGTGTTTTCTCGGCAAAAGACCTAAATACGTGATAGTTTCGGACTCGTAATTTGGCATTCTGCCGTTATGGATACATCGTATCACCCCCCTGAGCGGATCACTTACCTCTCACTGTCTTTCACTTACCTTCAGTCAGACAGTAGGAGGCAGATCACCACCACCCAAACATCTTTACATATTACCTCACCCCGAAGTTATTACACAGAAGAGATTGTGTGTTGTGTTACCGCAAGTTTAGAGTTCTGATGGATGTGGGGAAAAACTGTCCTTAAGCCTATCTGTCCGTACTTTGTGGGACCTATAGCGTCTGCCAGAGGGCAGCAGCTGGAACAGATTGTGACCAGGGTGGTATGGGTCCCCAATTATGTTCCTGGCTCTGCTGAGGTAATGAGGGCTGGCAATGTCTTCCAGTGAGGGCAGAGAGCAGCCGACGATCTTCTGGGCAGTGTTAATCACTTTCTGCATGGCCTTTTTTTCTGCTGCTGTGCTTCCAGTGTACCACACTGTGATGCAGTATACCAGGATGCTGTCCACAGTGGTTCTATTGAAGGTTACTAGAGTACCCTGTGGAAATGGAGTCGTTTCTGGGCCTTCTTCACTACTGGTGTTTGTAGACCAGGAGAGGTTATCCGTGACGTGGAACCCCAGGAATTTAAAGGACTGGACCCTGTCTACACATACTCCATTTATGAGGAGTGGGGCCAGATCTGTGCTGTTTGCGAAAGTCCAAGATTATTTCTTTAGTTTTCGTGGTGTTCAGTGTGAGATTGTTCACCAAGCACCACGAAGGCAGTTTGTTGACCTCATCTCTGTAGGCCGACTCATCCCCTCCTAAGATGAGTCCGACCACAGTGGTGTCAACGGCAAATTTGATGGAGTTAGACTGGTGGGTTGGTGTACAGTCGTATGTGTACAGGGAGTACAGAAGAGGACTCAGTACACAGCCTTGAGGGGAGCCAGTGCTCAGTGTAATGGAGGAAGAGAGGTGGGGACCAAGTCTAACAGTTTGTGGTCGGATAGTTAAGAAGTTCTTTATCCAGCAGCAGATGGAAGAGGATAGTCCAAGGTGGGAGAGTTTGTCAGTCAGAATGTCCGGTTTTATAGTGTTGAAGGCTGAGCTATAGGCAATGAAAAGCATCCTCACGTAATTCCCATGGTGTTCCAGTTGGCTCAGTACTGTGTGTAGAGCAATAGCGATAGCACCCTCAGTGGACCTTTTTGCTCTATAAGCAAACTGGTGAGGGTCAACTGAGGGAGGGATTGTATTCCTGATATGGCGGGCTATCAACTTTTCAAAGCACTTCACGATCACAGGCGTGAGTGCAACAGGCCTATACTCATTCATGCTGTCAATGGTTGGCTTTTTGGGGACAGGGATAATGGTGGCAGATTTCAGGCAGGATGCGAATGAGAATGATGGATTGTTGCAGGGAACAATTGAAAATTTTTGTGAAGACTCCAACCAGCTGGTCAGCACAGGCTTTGAGCACCTTCCCAGGTACTCCGTCAGGGCCAGCAGCCTCCCTGGTGTTCACAGACCGCATTACCAGTCTCACTTCTTGTTCCTGGAACTTCAGTGTATTGCTGCAGGGTGGTAGTGGGGGTGTTGAGACTGGGTCTGATTTGTCAGTTTCAAAGCGGGCAAAGAAACGGTTCAGTTCCTCTGCTAGTGAGGCATCTGCATTAACAGACATATTATTGTTATTGTAATTGGTAATATGTCGTATTCCCTGCCACATCTTCTTTGGGTTATTTTCTGTGAAGTGCTCCTCAATTTTCTTAGTATATGCTGCATTGGCCTTTTTAATGCCTCTTTTCAGCTCTGCTCTGGCAGCTCTGTATTGTATCTTGTCCCCTGATCTGAAGGCGGTGTTGCGGCATTTGATGAGTGCCTGTGTCTCCTTGGTCATCCAGAGTTTTTGGTTAGGAAAAACCCGTATCCGTTTATTAACAGTGACGTTGTCCATGCAGTTTTGGATGTAGGAAAGTACAGTGTCCGTGTAGTCCTGGGGGTTGTCGTTTTCGAAAAGTTGCCAGTTGGTGCGGGAAAAACAGTCCTGCAGCTGAGAAAGAGCGTCCTCGGGCCAAGTTTTTATTATCTTTATTTGTGGCCTTGTTAGCCTCCGAAGTGGAGTGTATGCGGGGGTGAGGGATAGGCAGAGGTGATCTGATCAAGCTAGGTGGGGGAGGGAAGTGGCTTTATAAGCATGTTTGATGTTAGAATAAACATGGTCAAGAGTTTTGTCTCCTCTATTGTGACATTTTACGTATTGAATAAACTTCGGTAGAACAGTCTTTAAACATGCTTTGTTGAAGTCACCAGCGACAATAAAGACTCCATCGGGGTGGTCAAGCTGCTGTTTGTTTACAGCCGTTAGCAGGAGGTTTAGTGCCGTGTTAACGTTCGCATTTGGAGGTATATAGATCGCCGTTACTATGACGACCGTTAGCTCTCTCGGTAAATAATAGGGCCTACATCGTATTGCCAATAGCTCTAAATCCGGGGAGCAGTGAGTGTCAATGATCCTACTGTCACCACACCATTCATTATGTATGAACAAGCAAAGTCCTCCTCCTCTGCTTTTGCCTGTTAGTTCCTTTGAACGATCGTTCCGAAAAAGCGTTCGGCTAGCTAGCAATACCGCAGCGTCGGGGATTTGCAGGTTCTCATGTTTGGAGGAGAACAAATATTGAATTGCATCCGAAGAACACCATACCCACTGTGACGCATGGGGGTGGAAACATCATTCTTTAGGGCAGTTTTTCTGCAAAGGGACTAGGACGACTGATCTGTGTAAAGCAGGGGTCTCGAACTCAATTTACCTGGGGGCCGCTAGAGGCCGAGTCTGGGTGAGACTGGGCCGCATCAGGATTTCCACAAGAAAAGCACTGATAAAACATTCCAACGTTATCAAATATCTTTATTTTTTAACAAAAAATAATGAATTAAATAAATTAACTTAAAGATTAATAAAAAATAAATCAATCGAAACATGCTGTAAAACACGAAAAACATGAGTGGGCGGAGCTACTGCCACTGGCTGCCACTTAAACGGCGCCATCATGGGGAAAGGGGTAAAAAAATAAATAAATAAATAAAAAAAAATTTAAAAATCGATTTTTTTTTTTGCTGCGCGCCATATGATTGCTACTGCGCAGAGAAGACGAGAGTAGTGCGCAATTGCGCACGCGCGCAGCTTAGAGGGAACATTGCTCCGAACACAAGTGTCATTCATATCAATTTTGCGGGCCGCACGAACATTAATCTTTCATATTAAGACGGGGGCCGCAAATTATCGTCCCGAGGGCCGCAGTTGGCCCGCGGGCCGCAAGTTTGAGACCCCTGGTGTAAAGGAAAGAATAAATGGGGCCATGTATCGAGAGATTTTGAATGAAAATCTTCCATCAGCAGGGACATTGAAGATGAGACGTGGGTGGGTCTTTCAGCATGACAATGTTCCCAAACACAGCCAGTGCAACAAAGGAGTGGCTTCGTAAGGAGCATTTCAAGGTCCTGGAGTGGCCTAGCCAGTCTCCAGATCTCAACCCGATAGAAAATCTGTGGAGGGAGTTGAAATGCATATATACATACATGCATACAGTTTTGGTCAAAAGTTTACATACACTTGTGAAGAACATAATGTCATGGCTCTCTTGAGTTTCCAGTGTTTTCTACAACTCTGATTTTTCTCTGATAGAGTCATGAAGTTTGGTTCTTTTATGACTATTATGGGTTAACAGAAAAAGTGATCAAATCTGCTGGGTCAAAAATATACATACAGCAACACGAATTAGCAATTTGGGTGACTTAGAAAGTTGGGTCAGTGAAATGAGCTTTCATAGCATGGCCTCTTAACTTCTTGTGAGTGATTATGAGTGACTACAGCTGGTGACTTCTCTGAGGCCTTTTAAATAGGGCTCATTGGATGCAAACGCCTACAAACGCTACAATGGGAAAGTCAAACGAGCTCAGCATGGATCTGAGAAAACGAATCTCTGACTTGAACAAGTCAGGAAAGTCACTTGGAGCCATTTCAAAGCAGCTGCAGGTCCCAAGAGCAACAGTGCAAACAATTGTTTGTAAGTATAAAGTGCATGGCACTGTTTTGTCACTGCCACGATCAGGAAGAAAACGCAAGCTATCACCTGCTGCTGAGAGAAAATTGATCAGGAGGGTGAAGATTCAACCAAGAATAACAAAAAGCAGATCTGCCAAGAATTAGAAGCTGCTGGCACACCGGTGTCGGTGTCCACAGTCAAGCGTGTTTTGCAAGTCCATGGACTGAGAGGTTGCCGTGCAAGAAGGAAGCCCTTGTTCCAAAAGCGGCACCTTAAGGCTCGACTGAAGTTTGCTGCTGATCACATGGACAAAGATAAGACCTTCTGGAGGAAAGTTCTGTGGTCAGACGAAACAAAAATCGAGCTGTTTGGCCACAATGCCCAGCA
>NC_135400.1:1898392-1900892 GCF_051989625.1 Stigmatopora argus
GTACAGATCGTCAGCAGAAAATGCCAACGCAGATGCGTTATCTAGACTGCCGGGGAAGGGGAAGGATAACACCGCGGAGGAAAACAGCATCTTCTATTTCTCAGTAGTAGATGAGCTTCCCGTGCAAGCTACAGAGATTGCACAGAGCACTCTCAAGGACCCAGTCCTATGCAAAGTACTGGAGCTGACTCGGTCTGGATGGCCAAGTCAAAACAAGGACGAGAGACTGAAACCATACTTCTCCAGGAAAAATGAACTGTCGGTGGAACAAGGTTGCATATTGTGGGGAATTCGAGTTATCATTCCACCAGCACACAGAGCGAGTACTGCATGATCTTCACCTAGGACACCCGGGAGGGTGCAGGATGAAGGCCTTGGCCAGGAGCTATTTGTGGTGGCCGCAGTTGGACAGTGACATAGAACATACAGTACAACAATGTGACGCCTGTCAGAGTGTGAGGAAACTACCTGCAACCGCACCTCTACACTTCTGGAAATGGCCGACTAGAGTTTGGCAGAGAATACATATTGACTTTGCAGAGAAAGACCAGCACCACTTTTTAGTACTAGTGGACAGTCATTCAAAATGGCTGGAGGTCATCGCCATGGCAACAACCACAGCAGCCAAAATGATTGAGGTGTTGCGGAACATTTTTTCTTCCTACGGGCTTCCGGAGGAGATTGTTTCTGACAACGGACCTCAATTCACTTCGCAGGAGTACAAGACATTCCTGCTGAGCAACGGAATAACACAAACTTTAGTACCAGCTTACCATCCCGCTTCCAATGGAGCGGCAGAGCGAGCAGTTCAGACAGTGAAAGCATCACTGCTGAAACAAGTACTCGAGGAGAAGAAACAAAAGGTCACAATAACTATGCAGCACAGGCTAGCTAACTTCCTGATGGCATACAGGAGTACACCGCACACTGTTACAGGATGTGCACCAGCAGAACTGTTTTTAAAACGTCAAATCAGGACCAGGTTCAGCTTACTGAAACCAGATCTCGCTCGAGTGGTGGAAGCAAAACAAGAGAAGCAGAAAAACTATCATGATAGAACCACCTCCAAGCTGAGACATCTGTCTGAGGGTGACTCAGTTCTGATCCGGAATTTCCGTGGAGGGAAGGAGAGGTGGACAAAAGGAACAGTGGAAAAGAGACTCGGACCAGTCACCTACCTGGTGTGGAATGGTGTGAGCCGACGCTCGATCCACATTGATCATCTGCTGTACAACCAACCGTCCAGACCAGAGACAATGGAGCTTCCGGATGAGCAGCTGGACATCACAAACAAGTACCCGGTGGTGGTTCACGCAGATGTGGGGGGGAAAGGCACACCTGGAGCAGTAGGTGGTAGCCCGTACTCACCTGAAGAGACACGTGTAACATCTTCCCCAGGCTCAGTGGCCTGTGACAAGACAGTTACACCTGACAACCGAGCAGTCAGTTCCCCAGAGGTGTGTGGGCGCAGGTACCCAGTGAGAGATAGAGCACCTCCGAAGCGACTGAATTTGTGATCGGTCCGTTGTGAGGAACGTCGTTCCTAAAATAAAAGAGTTCCTGTTCATACAAAAATGTGAAAAGAGTTCCTGAGATTGGAATGTCAAAGACTGGAATATTGAGTCTAATGGTTGTGTTAGCAGTAATAATTGAGTTACAAGTTGGGAAGTAAAATTATAAAAAGTTAATGAGGCAAAGATAATTGTTGGAGTTGAATGCTTTAAGCATGATATGCGCACACGCATTCCCCTTTCACACGAAACAGGAAATGATTAACGAAACAAGAAATGATTTAATCATTTCCTGTTTCGTTATTTAAGCAGCTATGAGTCATAGCGCTTGGGTCCGAATACATTCACGGTCGCGTCACGACAACGCGGCGCGACCATAACACTTTTACGTGCACCCTATGTGAGTAAATATGTGCCGCGTTGCATTTGTATGGTTTTCTATTGCTTAATACGGGGAATTCCAATCATTAATACGGGGAGGAATTGTCCCAGGTTGACAGGTATGTATAATACAAAGTATAGCACTGAGCAACTTACAAACAAATTCAACTTATGAACCTAACTCGTTCGTAAGTAGGGGAGCGTCTGTATGTGTATATATATATATATATATATATATATATATATATATATATATATATATATATATACACATATACAGACGCTCCCCTACTTACGAACGAGTTAGGTTCATAAGTTGAATATATGTATATATGTACATATATGTATATATGTATATATGTATATATGTACATATATGTATATATGTATATATGTATATATGTATATATGTATATGTGTATATGTGTGTGTATGTGTATATATATATGTATGTATATATGTATGTATATATATATGTATATGTGTACAGACGCTCCCCTACTTACGAACATACGACTTACAAACAACGGTACATACGAACATGTCTGCAAATTGCGTTTATGTCGAAAAATGTTCGTAAGTTCGATTTTGTATTTTTTTCCGCGAAG
>NC_135400.1:1903392-1968392 GCF_051989625.1 Stigmatopora argus
AAACAACAAAACATGCAAAAAAGGCTCAGGACCTAAAGGTTTGAATCTGTTTCCATTTAGGAGCAAAACTTAAATCCAATGTTTTTAAGATTTAAACATGTTTTATTGAATAAATTCCTTCATCTTTGTTTCACTGCTTCGACAGTGACTGCAGAATTGTTAGGTTTGCTGTATTTTTCAGGATTAAATAATTATTATTATTGAATAACAACCATGTTCTTAATGAACCCAAAAGACTCATTAATATCAAAGCCACAGCTTGGTATCACAGTGTGGTACACTGGAAGCACAGCAGCAGACAAAAAGGCCATGCAGAAAGTGATTAACACTGCCCAGAAGATCATTGGCTGCTCTCTGCCCTCACTGGATGACATTGCCAGCCCTCGCTACCTCAGCAGAGCCGGGAACATTGTTAGGGACCCATACCACCCTGGTCACAACCTGTTCCAGCTGCTGCCCTCTGGCAGACGCTACAGGTCTCACAAAGCACGGACAAATAGACTTGGGGACAGTTTTTTTTCCCACAGCCATCAGGACTCTGAACCTGCATTTCTGTGAAATAACTTTGGGGTGTGCAATAACAATGTGCAATATCTTAGATTGCAATATTTTAGAATTTACCTTGCCAGGACGTGGCTTTTTATATTACGTATTTATGTTTCTACTGGGAAAACGCACTTTGTGGATTAGCACCACCAATTTCGTTATACGCAGCTGTGTATGATGACAATAAAGGCTTTTGATTTGAGCTGGGGGATATGACAAAAATTATCACGATTAAAAATATATATATATCAGTCAATATCGATATCACGATAACATCACATCTTTTTTCCTTTAAATTTGAAACTTCAACCTTGTGTGAATAACTAAAGAATTAAGTTTCCGTATTCAAATATGAAAGTAACTGTTACCTTACTTTATAAGAAAAGATAATATGAAATATGATTTAAAAAAATATTTTTGTTGTTTTGTTGGGCAATAAAGATAAGACAACTCTCTCCTTACACAATGAAAAGTAATGAATAAAATCTGCTGAAATTTTGACAGGTGTCTTTATTTTTTATAAATTTGCCTTCAAACCAACAGTTGCTGTGCAATATGAAATAAATTAAATAATAAATTGAAGACATCACCATTGGAAGGCAGACTATTTTCAGCCTCACAAAAAGAAACACTAAATTTACCTTATACATGGCTATTTACAAAAAATGAAATAAAGTTGGATGAACTTAAACCATTTTAACTCGACATAAGTTTTGGATTTTTGCAACGTTTTCAGAACATTTACATAAAATGGGGAAACATTTTATATTCTCTTTTCTTATAAAGTAAGGGTGTATGTCTACGTATGTTTCAATATTTACCTTCAACCTGCACAAGGAACTAAAGATGGAAATTAATCTTCGGCTACAATCTTACATATTTACAAATATGATAATTAGTGGCAGTTTTGATGATACTATGCTGATGATGATGCAAGCTGAGCTGAGTTCTGAACAACACATCGTTTCACCGTACTTCCTTCAAGTTTAGTTTCAGGATTACCCCCAAACCTCCTTACGCCTACGGCTAAAGTGCGTCTCGAGCAGGCATGATATGTTGCATCACAGTTTTTTATCCAGTCAGGGTCATAAATAACAATAAAAGATCCCGCCAAGCAGGCCGGCGGGTTCACGCTCGTTGCGCCACCTTAACGTACCAATTTTGCCCATTAAAACCCCAAATTAAGTTATACCAGGATCACTTTAACAGAATGAAGCTCGCTCCCAAAACACTCCTTGTCTTTTTGAATGTCAAAGCTGCGCGATGCGGGAAAGGCCATAATTTAAGCGGCACCTCTATTTGAACGGCACCTTGGTGGAAGAATTGAAAAATAGAACGGCACCCTCTAATTGAACGTCACTACGGGGGAAAGTTTGGAAAAATAGAGCAGCGTGCCAGTGAAACAGATTTTTCTCAACCTGAGAAGGTGGTCAGATGGCAAGCGCCTTCTTGCCTGGGATTCATACTGTGGTCACATTAGCGATGCCACCAAGAAGCAATTGATGTGGCTGTGATTTCGAGGCTGGACCAAATTTATACAGGCCCCTGAGGTCTACTGAAACGCCCCATTCAAGGCCAAAGTCTGACAGTTCTACGAGAACTCGATGTTGCACGGCGAGAAGAGCTACATACACCAAATTTGGCAACGTGAGCACCAACAATGGAAGTTTATTTGAAATGGATTGTCGATGCTTGGGATCATCTGCCGAAGGATCTAATCATCAAGTCGTTCAAGGGGTGCGGACTGACCAACGCTCTCGGCGGCTCGAAGGATTGCCAGATCCATTGTTTCAGGTCAGACGGCCGATTCAGACTAGTTTGCAACTTCTCCAGCAAGCGCGAGCCAATGCTGGCGACGATGAACGTGAACCCACTCAGACACTCGATGCTGATGCGGAAGGTGATGTGACTGACAAGGACAGCTACAAATGCGAGATGTCACTTGATTTTCACCAGTGAATTTGTAATGACTTACCAGTAATCGCCTTGTATTTGTGCCCTTTGTTAAATAAATATGTATATGTTACCTGGTTTCTCTTTTCATCCATAAAATTTACTGCATCTTCTCAAAATTCTGACCAGCTCGTCGAAAAATATAGCGACACCATCTAATTGAACGGCACTACGGGAGAAAGTTCGAAAAATGGAACGGCATGCCGTTGAAATAGATATTTTACAGTATCTTATCTATAAAACAGCTGCCAGTATTTCTGGATTATTTACCACTAGTTTTCTGTTCAAAATCATTCTGAAAGCAAAACAAAGGTTTTCTGAAATAAGATCGGGTGTACACTGTACAGTATACCTCGATTATCGCGGTTAATGGGGGATCGGACCACCCCGCGAAAAGTGAAAACCCTGTTAAAAAATAATAATAATAATAAAAATAAAAATAAATCAGTGCTGAGTCCTTGAAGCAAGATTGGCGTCTGGTTACGTTTCAGCATGGATTTTCACATTTTTATGAAATAAAAAAAATCATTTTTTTTATAGGGGTGACCCTACTTCACAGATTCACTTTCTTTCTATTAAGGGGCTCACATATGAGAGAGAGACATTCATGTTACACCATGTTATGTTATAACAAAATCAACAAAAAAACGTAACTGACCTCTTACAATAAGTTCTTCTAAGATTGATTTTAACATGGAAATGAAAAGACCTGTGCAATACGATGAGATGATGATGAATGACTGCACTGGTTCCCGAAGAGCTTTACTGCTCCTCGGATGACGCCGCAGATGATGCAGGAGAAGCTGCATGTGGCGCCGTAGTGGCTGCAGGAGGATGTTCTTCGGGTTTTCAGCGATCCAGACAGAAAGTGCATCTCCCATTCTGACGATAGTCTTATTTTGCGTGTTTACGACACTTTTGGGATCCTTTGAGAATGATATTGAGGCAGTTTCTCTTCCTCCTTGATATAGCAAAGGGTAGATTAATGAAGTCCATATTTTTGAGCTACCTTCACGAAGCTATTTCCCGCTTTCAACATGTCCAATAGAGTCACTTCATTAATTGTTAGCATTTTTCGCTTTTTCTTCGGTTCGGTAGATGCACCAAAGGATTGAGAGCGTCTCGGCGGCATGACGAAGGGCTACAGAAATGCAGAGAGGAATTGGCCAATCGGCATCCGAGATGTCGCGGGGTGCTGGCCAATCGGCATCCGAGATGTCACGGAGTGCTGGCCAATTGACATCCGTGGTGTGTCGAGGTGCTGGCCAATCAGCATCCGAGATGTCACGGGGTGCTGGCCAATTGACATCCGTGATGTCACAGGTTGCTGTCCAATCGGCATCGGAGATGTCACGAGGAGCTGGCCAACGGCGTGAATCTTGGCTATCTGAAACGTTCCTCGGTAGTGCGGGAAGCGTCCGTTGGATTTTTTTAAATTGAATATTTTTTTGACCCGCGAAGGAGTGAAGCAGCGATAACTGAAGCGCAAAGTAGCGAGGTGTTGGTGTACTCGATTATATTGTTCATTGTATGTACACTAGCGGGATAGTTACAGCAGATTCATGAATGGGCCCCATTAAATTTTGAAGTGGATAGAGATTCCCACTCCCAGTATCAATTTAATTTAATTTGCTTTGCTTTGTGTCCAGAGTGGCAAAGTCCGAGGTTTTGGGAGAGGTCTTCAACCGGAGAGAATCATTGGTGCAACCGATTCAAGTGGTGAGCTAATGTTCCTGATGAAATGGTAGGTCATTTTTCTTCAATTCTTAAACGCCAAATTACTTTATGCATTTATGCAAGTTAAGAGAGAATCTTGAAAAACTTTAAAGGCTCTGAAATGTTTTGTCACTCAGGTTACTGTTTTGATTTTCTGTGTATACGTTTATATTGTCTAAATTGGCTTTCATTTTCATGCGTTATTTCTTCGTTTTCAGTTGTCTCCATTGATCAAAGGCATTTCCAGTTCATGCCCCTTTCTTTTTTTGTCATGACTCATTTACGATTTGTAACTGTATTGGCCCGAATATAAGACGGTCCTGATTATAAGACGGCCCCCCTTTTTCTCCAAGACTCAATACTTTTTGAACACCAAATTCAATTTTTATACAGAAAATAATTACAGTACATCTGAAACAAATGATCATAACAATATATTCGAGAAAAATCATGTTATTTTGCCTCATTCAAATCATGCAAAAACATCTTAATATTGGAATATTTAAATATGTAAACTAAAGTGCAATCAAAGGTGTAAATGAATGGCTTCCGGTTTTTGAAATGTAAATTAGGTAACCAATTTACTCTGATAAAACAACAAAATTGCAATAACTGCATTAGCCATTAAAGTGTTCAGTATTCGCTTAAAAGTTATCTGGCGCCATCTAGCATTGTGAATGAGTATAATGTTGAGACCCCAAATTTAAGACAACCGACACTCTTTCAGTCTTATTTCAATGCAAAAAACACCGTCTTAAATTCGGGTGAATACGGCAGGTAGGTTTTTGCTATCAAAGTAGATGCCATCGTTAATTCAGTCTCATTATAAAAGCCTTATCAGCCTTATTTCAGATTAAAAACCACTGGCAAACTGGATACGGACATAGAACTGATCTCTTATTTGCCTGACGAGTCGAGACAGGCCATCTTTGCCAAATTTTTCAGTTTGGCCGTCGGGATCAAATTTATTTATCTCTCCCTTGGTACTGCCTTCCGAAATTCTCAGTTCTCATTTGTTTCTGGTGGTCCATTAGGCAGAATAAGTTTGCTCGTGACATGAGGATTCAGAAGTAATCCTACTGTGCAATGACCAATACCCAATTCTAACATTCATCTTCCGTACCTCTTATCCAAACAAGGGCCGTGAGGGGGTGCTCGAGTCTATCCCTGCCAACTACAAACAGCAGGTGGGGGAGAGCTGAATTGGTTGCCAGCCAATCGCAGGGCACAATGAAACAGACATCCACTCAAGCTCATACCGTCACCGAGTGGAAATTGAACCCATACCGCCCGCACTGAAGTCAGGCGGAAGAACCACCATTGGGTGGCCCCAATTTGAACGTGGCCCATAAAAAAAACAATTACACTAGTGAGTCGACGCTACACATTAAGCCCTCGATGAAAGCTGTATGATGTGAGTGTATCAGGCCTGTATCAGATTTTGCGTTTTTACATTAAATTACAGTCTTCCCTCGAATATTGCGGCCTCACTTATCATGAATTCACTGCTTCGCAGATTTTTTTCTGCTATTTAAAAAAAAACGAAAGGCAGAGGAAAGTGGTCAGGGAACCGCCTCTTCTGCGCTGAAATGGTTGGTATTTTGCCAGTGGATGCCTTCCCGAACAAAGCCTTGTTTTGACAGATTTGTTTATAACAGACAACTGTGGTTTTTAAGAAGTTTTGGTACCTGACCCGAGTACAGTAATCCCTCGAATATCGCAGGCAATGGACCCATGGCCACAAGAAGACAAAGGATTTGGATTAAAACTCTCATTTACTTGTTTTTTGGGATCTATATCAAGCAGAGAGGAACTATTTTCACTGTAAGTACAGTATTTAAAGTATTTAAATTTTTATATATACATTACATTTAGATATTAATACATTAGATTTTGACATGCTTATAGCTGTAACCTTTAATAAATATAAACTTTTTGATAATTGTACTTGTGTACTTGTATAGTACAGACACTCCTCAACTTACGAACGCAATTGGTTCCGAGCGATTGTTCATAAGTTGAATTTGTTTGTAAGTTGATTTAGTGCTATATTTTGTATTATAATTTATGTTTAAGGCCTATATAAGTATATTGAACGTTTATATAAGTGCATTTGTATGTTTAAGCCTTGTATAAGTAACACACATTGGTTTGTACTGAAAAAAAAACATTTAATAAAATGGAGAGAATATGTACAGTACTGTAGAGAGAGAGATAGATTTATGTATTAGAAACTGGCCAAAAGAAGCGACCTAATGACGATTGCACAGTTTTCTTCTTTTTTTCATCATAAATGATGCAGTAGCACTGTATGGCATCATTCAATTGATTTGCAAACTTTGTGCAACGTTCAATATTTGGGTCCTGCTGCTCGATCTTTCTGTTTATAAATGGTACTGAATGTGCAACGCTCACCACTTTCTGACGCGCATCAAGCTTCGTTATTATTGCCACTCGTTTCAAATGAAATGGCTTGCCTCTTCCTTGCAACTCCCTCAATAGAAGCCTTTAGCTTTTTACCAACCATATTCAATATTGGATGCATGAGATATTTAATGATACAAATGAAAAAGGTTCTTTGCACACTGGAGATACATTCACGCACTTCCGCATTGCAACGAAGAAGGTAGATGCTGGGTGAGCTGAGCTCTCACAGCGCCAGGCGTCGGTATTAGCGGCGGAAAGAAGTACTACTCCGAAAAAGACGCGAAATACAAAATTGGACTTGCGAACATTTTTGGACTTAAACGCAATTTGCAGACATGTTCGTATGTACCGTTGTTCGTAAGTTGAATGTTCGTAAGTAGGGGAGCGTCTGTACTGGGTTAGGGTTAGGGTTACAGTAAGACCTCGACATACGAGCAATTTGAGATACGAGTAAAATTTTGAGCAAATTTATCTTGCGATACGAGACAAATTTTGATATACGAGCATACAGCGGACGCGAGAGGCTGCTCATGAGAACATTATGGGCACTGTCTTTCTGGTCGCTACTCCATCGTGTAATGTCTCTACGAGCACTGGGCGGAGCGTTGCATTTTTTCAGTGTGGCGCTTTGCTCTCATATGAGAGCAAAAAGACTGGCACTTCGATGCTGAGCAGGCATTTAAACAGCCGTACCGGCAAAAGTGGTGATCGTCAAACATCTATATTATATAAAAGATTTAAATGTTTACATGGTATTGTTTAACTTAGATTTTGTTACAAAAGACAGGCTTTAATCTGCTATCATAAATCACCACTCCTCCTCCCGACTCGGGAGTCCCCAGTCCTCACAAATAAAATATGAAATTTCGGGTTTGCTTCAAGCTCGGTCCTGCAAATCAAGTTAATTGGTCGGGCTCGGGCCGTGCCGGGCTCTAATACCCGCGACCCGGGTCTGGTCTACAATATCTACGATATTCTAGGGATTACTGTGTGTGTATATGTATGTATGTATGCACTAAATGTAAATGTAAATTTCATTCCACTTCATGACTTGTTGATTCTTGACAAAAAGTTATTTTATATCTTCATGGCAATAAGTTGAAAAGTTCAAGGGGGCCGAATACATTCGCAAGGAACTGTATATATGTGTCTGCATGTGGACAGAAGAATGGGCAGGCGGACGGGCAGACCTTACCCTTGAAAAAATATTTTTTGACTGATATCTTATATATTTTACAATTAACACAATGTTTGTAAATATTGGTGCACAATAAAAATGTTCATTAGGTGCAATTAATTTTCCATTAACTTATTGTCCCTTCTCACTATCGTAACTTAACAGGAAGAACTCTGATGAGGCGGACCTTGTCCCAGCCAAAGAAGCCAATGTCTCTTGTCCGCAGGTGGTCATCTCTTTCTATGAGGAGCGCCTCACCTGGCACTCTTATCCGACAGAGGAAGAAGACAAGAAAGAGGAAGAGAAAAAAGACTAGATACGTAGACATGTAAAAGAAAGAGGACTTGCAAAGTTTAAAAGTAATTCAAGTACACATATAGCTTAGTTTACTGTAACAAACACTTTCTCAAGTGGAAAAACGTGTGAGCAAAGGGTTAATTTGCTTTGTGTGGGTGGGTGAATTTCTGTAACCTGCAAACTTCCACCCACTTCAAAATTTTAAGTGTCAACCTTGAATTTGTCTTAATGTTATTCTTTCTCGCCATGAATTAAGCAGAGGCTAAGGTTTTTTTTTTGTTTGTTTGTGTTGGTTTTTATACACTTTACACAATCGTGCTGTGTCAGGCATTTGTTTGTACTGGCGTATACGAAGCAATTTCGTCTCTTTACTATAATCTGTAAAATGTTTTAAAAAAATGTAAATTGAAAATACTGTTTTGTGATAGCTGTGAAAGTTGAACAAAGCGAAAAATTTGGAGACAAGAATAATAGTTTTTCGCCCTCACCCGAATTGTTTTGTTTTGTATAGTTTTTGCATATCATGGCCTTGTTTGACACAAAAGTGACTTCTGCGATTAGCTTTGTCTTTCACAATTGTTCAGATAACAACCTCTTGGCTTTTATGTTATTAAGTAAACTACTGTATATTTCAGCCAGTACTGTAAGTAGTACATATTTGCTCCGTTAGGTGTTCTTGCTTGCGTCGAGACGAGTTTTTTTTAGGGGGGGTCGACTGTTAAGCTTAAGTCAGTTTTTACACAAAATGTATTTTAAACTATTTGATTTACATATTTTAAGAGTATGGATGCCTATTCTTATGAGGAATGTGTCAAACATTGATATTTAATAAACAAAAATATACATGCCAGGTTTTAATTTGCTTATTAACCTTTGTAGCAAAGGGCACATTTTAGTTTAGGTGCAAGGTTGCTATGTTCTCTTCCACTATTCTTAAAACCAAAATCTACGGACTCCTCAATATGTTTTAATCCTGATAATTTTCCAGAGTATTTTTTAAAACATTTATGTTTTAAAGGAGCAATATTTACCATTGTACACTGAAACGCAGTCAAAACAATAACTCACAAATCTTAAACTCATTTGCTATCCAAGACATGAAAAAGGTTGTTAATGATGTTCAACTGCTTGTTAAATATTCATTCATTTATTTTATGAACCGCTTATCCTTACAAAGGTTGCGGGGGTGCTGGAGCCTATCACAGCTAACTATATGGGCAACAGGCAGGGGATACCCTAAATTGAATGCCAGCCAATTGCAGGGCACAAGCAGACAAACACTCATTCACGCTCACACTCATTCATAAGGGCAATTTAGAATGTTCAACAAGCCTACCTTGCATGTTTTGGGGACGTGGGAGGAAACCGGAGTACCCAGAGAAAACCCACGTTCACCCGCGGGAGAACATGCCAACTCCACACAGTGAGGACCGACCAGGGATCGAACCCTCCACCCCAGAACTGAGAGGCCAACACGTTAACCACTCGTCTGCCTGGCCGCTTCATAGTGTAGTGATTCACTCACCTGACTGAAAAGGCAGGCTCGATACCCGCTGATGGCATGATGATTGTGAGTGAATGGTTGTCTGTCTCTGTGTGCCCTACGGCTGACTGGCAACCAGTCTAGGGTGTTGTCTGCCTCTCGGCCCAAATCAGCTGGGATAGGCTGCAGCAACCCCCACAACCCTTACGAGGATGCGCTGTATGAAAGTTGGGACACATTGACAAATTTTAAAGGGTTTAGTAGGTAGTTGTGTGAGGACCAGGGAACGAATTAGAGAATTTACAAATAAAGTGCAACTCTACTTACGAAATTTTGAAGTTGCGAAAAAAGTTATGGTACCAATTAATTTCGGAAGTAGATGTACGACTATGTTAGAATTATGTTATTTGTGGCAAGGCTGAAATGCAGTAGAAATGTGGTTTTAGTGATGAAGTTCATTTTCAGGGCAAATAGGGACTATGCCTCATAACGTTCTGGAGTATATACAAATTTCCATTATAAAAACTGAAACTGCAGCCTTTGTAAAAATTAATAGTTGTGTCATTCTCAAAACTTAGCCATGACTGCATAAGTCAGTCAGTTTTCCAAGGCCCAATATCACGATTCTTTTAATATGCATGTTTCCTAGTTCTGACAATGGACTAATTAACAAGTCAATGTTATATAAACTGCCAAAAAAGGAGTAAATAATATAATACTTGAAATTGATTTGATGCTTTTATTGGCATTATACAAGTATAATGAGATTTAAGGCTTTCTCCGCATAGTGCACAAATAACAAAAACAAATAAATAATCAATAACTATGTTAAGAGCATACAAATTGAGATCTATTTTTTGGACCCCACCGTCACTGATTGGAATACAGTGGTACCTCGTCACACGACCGCTCGTCATACAAAATTCTCGTCTTACGACGGAAATTTCGATCGAATAATTCGCCCGTCATGCGATCAAAATTTCGTGATGCGACCAAGCTTTTTTGCATATCTTTCGTGTATAACAATATCTACGAGCACTGAACGATTAATTCAGACGAGTTTTTCCTCCTACGCATCGACCAGGAAACGCACAACGCGCATGCGCAGGCAAAAAGAGGGCTTTCTGGGTAATTAAGTATACTCGTGCACACAACGCCGATAGGCAATGGCACTCTTTCTCAGAATGAAACTTCATTACCCACAATCAATACGTGGGTAAGCTGAGCTGTTGCATTTCCTGTTATTTTTAATATCTAATACGAGGAGTATTATATTACTTCTCGTTCGCTGCTCTTAAGAAACTTCAGCGGCACTGGCTCGCAATTCCCGCTTTGTAATATTTCTGGTCGCAACTCTCTCTCATAGGGGCCGTTCAAAGCGGTTGCAACCAGAGCCATTTCAACGAGGGAGTTGCGAGCCGGTCTTTATGAGCAGCGGAGTGATCGCTAAAATGCAGTGGCGGGCGGTGCATTTTCTGGTTGCGCCTTCAACGTATCAATCCAACCCTCAAAAACTATTTTATGGCTATAAAACCTCTACTGCAGCTACAGCTGCGACACATAAAAAATAATCAATAAATTAATGCACAAAAATTGGGTAAAATCCACTTCCTAGCAGCATTTCATGATTAAATACAAATACTGGAGCTTTTCAGACATTAAAACCAGGCCAGGGGGTGATTTTCCCGGGAAAAGACAGCGATGAACGTCAATGGCGTACGGGCAAACATTGCCCGAAAATGGGGAAAATCCAGCCAAAAACAGCATTTATTGATTAAATACAAATACTGGAGCTTTTTAGACATCAGAACCGGGCCCGGAGTATCATTTCCCCGGTAAAAAGACAGCGATGAACGTCGATACGTCCATACGTGAAATGACAAAAAATGCACTAAAATACTAAAATTAGGTAAAATCCACTTCCTAGCATCATGTATTGATTGAATACAAATACCGGAGCTTTTGAGACATTACAACCAGGCCAGGGGGGGTGATTTTTTCCCGGGAAAAGACAGCGATGGAAGTCAATGGTGAAACGCCCAAAATTAAACTGGGGTAAAATCCACTTCCTAGCAGAATTTTGTGATTAAATACAAACACTGGAGCTTAAATACAAACACTGGAGCTTTTCAGATATCAGAACTTGGCCCACAATTGAAATATTATTTAGGAATATAGCCATATTTGTAATTTTACTCACCAAAAATCCTTTTTACACAATATCCATCCTCCTTTCTTTCTTCCTTCTTTCCTATCGCCATCGAAGCTAATGATGAAAGTCGAGCCTGTCCTGTCATATTTCCGGCATAGTCCGTTTTGAAAATGGCATTAAATCAACACAACAATATACTATTTGCTTGTGGAGCTAAGTTAGCGCGCTGAAAGTGCCCCACACACCATTTTCCCGGCTGTAACAGGCTTGCTAGCTTCGGAGTTGACCGCCCTTTCTTAATGATGTCCATTTTTTTCCTGAAAAAGTCCGTCTAGAAAATAGCTTTGTGAGCAAACAGAATCTATTTGTTTTTGCTTCTGTCGGCCATAGTGGGTGGAGTTTGCGATCTTGGCTGCCTCGGTACTGCTTTGGCCCGCCTACTAGCCAATCATAGTTTGTGAAAGCAATGACATGTGCCAGCCAGCAAAATGCTAACGCCTATGAAAAATCATTGTGGGGTTGCCAACTCGAAATCTGATTGGTTAAAAGCAACAGTCTAGTTTAATGCAGCAGAGCCCGCAAGAACTGATTGTGCAGGCTTTGAGGCAGATCTGATCTGGCAACAAATAATGGCTGAAATGTGATTGGTTAAATGCTTCAATATGAAAACACACATCTGGAAGCAGTGCAACCAGGGGGAAAAGCAATGAAAGGAAGCTAACAGACCTTTTGGAATAATAAGTACGTATTGATGGACAAAATATAATATTCAGATATTTCTTAGGCCAGCAGAGAAGGCCTTGAAGGCCCTGACGGCCCGCCACTGCTAAAATGAACTACAAGACTATTTCTCGTTGGCAAGTGGTCGTGGGTTTTCCTATTGTGAGGACCTTTGTGTGAATCATTTTCGGAATATTTTGAAGGGAATACGTAGTACAACAGCAAACAGCCCATCGATAGCGAACGTGAGGGTGGAGGCGTGACAAACCGCCAACCTGGAAAACGAAGGTAACAAAAGATTACAACAAAATTAGAATTCAGTTTTGTGTAAAGTTACATTAAACGTATGTTTGAGTGTCTGTATATATTAATCCAAGTTAATTTAAATTTGATTGTTCCGTTTACGAGTGCGTTGTCGTGGAAAAATTACGCCCCCCACCCCCCCCCACGCCCCCAAACGTCTCTGTCTCCCGTCGGCGAAATCTGCCCAATTTTAGTTAGATTAAACACATTGTATTACTATTAAACCACTAGTTATGTGTTACTTTGTTAATAGATGGCAAATTAGAAGAAATAAAACATTTTTTCCAATCCAATATCCTGTTTTTGGTGTTTTTCCAGAGAGTTGGAACGAATTAATGTGTTTCCCATTCATTTCAATGGGAAACGTCCGCTCGAGTTACGAGAATCTCGTCATACGATCTCAGTCTCGCAACGGATTAAGATCGTATGTCGAGGTACCACTGTAGTTGGTATGCTCCATTTGCAAAAGTGATGGCCTGCTCTACCTCTGCGACCCCCTAAAATCATCGAAATAATGGTCAGAAGTTGGACAAAAACATTTGTTTTTATTTCTCACCTCAAAGTTTAGCGATGCTGCCGTTCTCTTACGGGGCATTCCAATTGTTCCAATAACAAAGGATTTAAAATTCCCTGAAAGCCCTCTTTGCTGTGAGAGAATTTAAAAAAGGATGACTTTGTAAACTAAGTGGTAGCCACAGAGCTTCCCCTTTTATTTTAGGACCTAAAATAAAAGGAAAAGCGCTGTGGCTACCACTTAAAGTTTACTTAAAATTTAAGTGGTTAATGGGTGAAATTGTGCCTCTCGCCACAGCGCCTGCTCATATCAGCTGCTCCTTTATAAAAGTCTTACCGTTTTTATCTTCGCCCAATCCATCAATTAATTTTTACTTTGAATTTACGGCACATTTAAGTTCTGTGTTCATGTCAGCATAGAACACAATATTCTGTGGCGCTTGAAAATAGATGTCTTCTGACATGATGTTTGGTAGTGAATGAGTTACGATAGGAGAATCTCTTCATCATTGGGAACTGTTTCAATTTTTTCCCCAAATGTTTCTTCAATGTCTGTTGAAATATTAGGACCATTTAATGAATATTTTTAAACTGCAAATCCTACATAAGGCTCTTCTAATAGTTGACAAGGGGGATGGGCTTATTATGGACCAGTACTATTTCAGTTCAACTCCAGCCGTTCTCGATGAGAGTTGAAAATTCTTCCATCAAATTTAATTTGAAATTAAGGAAACTACTCAAACTGTTTGCCTCTTCACTGTGTTACAGGTTTACTCTGAATTAATTTGTGAATTTGAGTTATGCTTGACTACAGTTTCGTCAAACGGGCAAGTTTGGATCACCACCTCTATAAAGTGGGTGGGAGCTGTGTCCAAATTCTGACAAATCGTTCCATCTTTTGAAACGTCCAGGGTTTAATAATGAGTGTAAAATATTTTGGGTATGGCCTGATGTTCAAGTGCCATTTACACTTGAGCTATTGCAGAAAAGACAAAATAAGAGATATGCAACCAAACCATTCCTTTTTTTAACGTATTGAATAAACGTTGTGCCCCCCAAGTATTCCAAGGTTTGGACAAGCATTAGATGTATCACTCAACAGATAGATTGAGCAAAGTTTTTTTAATATGTACTGTATATCCATATGTTTATCACCACACTTACCTTGTGACAACAATTCAAGTTTGAAAACACCAAGTCTTATGTACAGCATATCTTGGGCGTGATGACATAATTGACTTGAAATACCATATAAATATGTTTGCTTTAGTTGGAACTGAAATTACAGAATTATGACACTGGTCCTGTGCGTTTTTATTCTTTCAATAGATGTCTTATTTTATTTTTTGTAAATCTGTTGTACATCAGTATTATCTCCAGTCAATTGATTCCTTTTGCCCTGTCTCTAAAACTTTTCTTCACAATTCATTCAATTACTTTAGTAAATATGCATCTATCTCGCAATTTCTCAATTGTTGGCTGATCCACTGTTGTACAATAAAATTACTAATTTTCTTAACAGAGCATTTTAAGTTTTAGATCTGACATACCTCACATCAATGTGGGAAGAAAAAAACAAGTTAATTTTATGGAATGTTCATGAACAACTTCACCTTCTTCTCAACCCCTGACAATAATCATAAAATAATCCATCCCAATGGATGTTAACTCAAGTGTTTTATTGTGTGTAAGGGAAAAAAGCAAATCCTAGAAATGGCCAGTGTTTGAACTAACGCCATTACGTGTTATGTAGCATAAGGAAACTACTTTTTTGTTGTAACATATTACATTCTCAAAGCTCCCAAATACTAGGAATCTTCCGTAGTTTACTAAGACACTAAATATAAATTTTGTATCAAAACTACTAAATAAAAAAACTAAATCAAGCAATGTTTTTACTGCCATTTACTGTCATCCTTTACTACTTCGCAGCCTTTTATATTAAGAATCCAAATAAAAAGTGTTCATAAAAATGTCATTCACACTGAAACGGAAGACAGGGAAGTGTCTTCATGGTAAACCCAGCCTTACTCAACAAGTTCATCTGGAACACGAAGCTGTACCTCACTAAAAAGGGCCTGTCCTTCAAGGTCAGGAGGACTGCAAGAGAACTTCGACTAAAACTTCCATTAATGTATTTTTTGGATTTATATCAAGTCGAGAGGAACTATTTTCACTATGAGTACAGTAATTAAAGTATTTACAATGTTTCATATATAGATTATATTTAGATATTAATACATTAGTCTTCATATGGTTATAACTAATATTTAATAAATTTATTTCTCGATAATTGGCTATACATATACTATATACTATATATATATAAATACATATATATACGTATATATATATTTATATATATATTATATATACATATATATATATATATATATATATATATATATATATATATATATATATATATATATATATATATATATATTACAGCACTGAGCCACCTGGAACACCATGGGAACTACGTGAGGATGCTCTTCATTGACTATAGCTCAGCCTTCAACACCATAAAACCGGACATTCTGACTGACAAACTCTCCCACCTTGGACTATCCTCTTCAATCTGCTGCTGGATAAAGAACTTCTTGACCAACCGACCACAGACTGTTAGACTTGGTCCCCACCTCTCTTCCTCCATTACACTGAGCACTGGCTCCCCTCAAGGCTGTGTACTGAGTCCTCTTCTGTACTCTCTGTACACATACGACTGTACACCCACCCACCAGTCTAACGCCATAATCAAATTCGCTGACGACACCACTGTGGTCGGACTCATCTCAGGAGGGGATGAGTCGGCCTACAGAGATGAGGTCAACAAATTGTCTTCGTGGTGCTCGGTGAACAATCTCACACTGAACACCACGAAAACTAAAGAAATAATCCCGGACTATCGCAAACACGGCACAGATCTGGCCCCACTCCTCATAAATGGAGTATGTGTAGACAGGGTCCAGTCCTTTAAATTCCTGGGGGTCCACATCACGGATAAGCTCTCATGGTCTACAAACATCACGGCAGTGGTGAAGAAGGCTCAGAAACGACTCAATTTCC
The DNA here is from genome assembly GCF_051989625.1 of Stigmatopora argus. Classification (NCBI taxonomy): domain Eukaryota; kingdom Metazoa; phylum Chordata; class Actinopteri; order Syngnathiformes; family Syngnathidae; genus Stigmatopora; species Stigmatopora argus. The sequence continues at coordinate 1,919,749 of NC_135400.1, forward strand.
TCAGGGTACTTAGGAAGAACAACTTGGGCACCAAGCTTCTGATAACCTTCTATTGAACCACTGTAGAGAGCATCCTGGCGTACTGCATCACAGTGTAGTACGCTGGAAGCACGGCGGCTGACAAAAAGTCCATGCAGAAAGTGATTAACACTGCCCAGAGGATTGTCGGCTGCTCTCTGCCCTCACTGGAAGACATTACCAGCCCTCGTTACCTCAGCAGAGCCAGGAACATCATAGGGGACCCTTACCACCCTGGTCACAATCTGTTCCAGCTGCTGCCCTCTGGCAGACGCTATAGGTCCCACAAAGCACGGACAAATAGGCTTAAGGACAGTTTTTTCCCCACATCCATCAGAACTCTAAATTTGCGGTAACATAACACACATTCCCTTTTGCGGTAATATGAAAAGATGTTTGGGTGGTGATCTGCCTCCTACTAGCTGACTGAAGGTAAGTGAAAGACAGTGAGAGGTAAGCGACCTGTATCCATAACAGCAGAATGCCAAATTACAAGATTCCGTAACTCACTTATTTAGGTCTTTTGCCGAGTAAACGCAGCTTATGGAGAAGCACCACCAATTTCGTCACCCGCAGTTTCTGGGTGTGATGACAAGTAGGCTTTTTTGTTGTTGATAATGACGACAGGGCCTGTCCGATTATTATTATATATATATATATATATATATATATATTTATATATATATATATATATATATATATATATATATATTTATATATATATATTTATGTATATATATTTATATATATATATATATTGTATTTGTGCAGTTTTTTAATTATCGTGGCTGTATAGTATACAGTGGGGCAAATAAGTATTTAGTCAATCCCCAATTGTGCAAGTTATCCTACTTGAAAAGATTAGAGAGGCCTGTAATTGTCAATATGGGTAAACCTCAACCATGAGAGACAGAATGTACAAAAAAAACAGAAAATCACATTTTTTGCTTTTTAAAGAATTTATTTGCAAATCATGGTGGAAAATAAGTACCGTAATTACTCGAATATAACACGCATATTTTTGCTATATAATTAATTCCAATAGTTGGGGGTGCGTGTTATAATCAATAACTAAAATAAATTACAAATTTTCGATCGAAAAAAGCATTGTCAAACTCACTTTGACGCACGGACATTGTGCAATTTCCAACTTTGAATTCAAAATACACGCATATTAAAGATCGTCAAGCCTCACAAACATCACAATCCTGCATTAATAAGCTGGAAAGTAGAATACTACATTGTAGTGTGGTACGTACTTGTATTTAGAAATATGTCCAGCGGGGGGCAGTACATTCCCTTGTTACATGTGATAGTCTTTTCCATTGTGCATATCTTCAAATCATTTATTTATTCAATTTGCATGTTCCTTTTCTTGTTTGAGAATGACAATAGATATTTGAATTAAAACATGGTATTGTCAATTGAAATGTAGTCAATGTTCAAGGAAGTCTAAAAGGTATTGCAACATAACATGTCTACATGATATGTTTGTCCACTCTGTGTATCATCTATTGCCCTAAAATTCAAACTCATAACTCCACCAACTGCAAGACACTCGACACGCTCGTACCTGAAGATTTCTCTATCCGGTTTTGAACAAAACAATCGTGAAACGAAGAAAAAAAGGTAACATTTCGGGAAATTTTAGGTGCGCACTATATTCGAGTACTGCGTTTTTCCAGATTTTTTTGGCCCAAAATTACCTGCGTGTTATTTTCGAGTGCGCGTTATATTCGAGTAATTACGGTATTTGGTCAATACCAAAAGTTCATCTCAATACTTTGTTACGTATCGTTTGTTGGCAATAACGGAGGCCAAACGTTTTCTGTAACTCTTCACAAACTTTTCACACGCTGTTGCTAGAATTTTGGCCCATTCCTGCATGCAGATCTCCTCTCTAGCAGTGATGTTTTGGGGCTGTCGTTGGGCAAGACAGACTTTCAACTCCCTCCACAGATTTTCTATGGGGTTATGATCTGGAGACTGGCTCGGCCACTCCAGGACCTTGAAATGCTTCTTACGAAGCCACTCCTTTGTTGCCCTGGCTGTGTGTTTGGGATCATTATCATGCTGAAAGACCCAGCCACGTCTCATCTTCAATGTCCCTGCTGATGAAAGGAGATTTTCACTCAAAATCTCTCAATACATGCTGTGAGGGTTATTAGTCTTACATTATTATATATTTGCTCGCAATGATACATTATTATATATTTGCTTGCAATCAAGAACGCTTTGCTTTACTTAGAATGTTAGGGTTATATTATATATTTGCTTGCAACGAAGAACGCTTTGCTTCACTTAGCTTATTAACATTACAAAAGTAGAGTTCATCTGCTGGCAACCGTGTGAATGCCTGCTCCCGAGTTGGCCTGAACAACGGGAAGGTCACTCCTCTTGGAAAGCTGGAATATGGAGAGGATCCGGTGGACCCTGATCTGTTTTGAGAACTAAACCTTCTATTTGTAACTCAGGTCCTTGACTATCAACTTCTCACACTATTTTTACACCCCTCCGTTGAGAAGATCCGGTGGACCTTCATTTGTTTTGAGAGCTAAAACTTCTATTGACTTCTCATTCCTATTTTCACACGCCTCCCTTGCTGAGATGTCTGTTGTAAATCTGAGGTCTGAAGTTAATAAACAGCAAGAGAGATGCGTCTAACGGCAGAATGAACTTTGGACTAAGACGGGTCAGTTCGATTCTCTCTTGCAAGAAAGCCACAGATGAGTCTCCTGTCTCTTATTTGTGTGTGCATTTGGGAATGCCTATTGGTGAACCTGTCACATGGCCCCATTCATCTCCAAACACGAGAACCTGTTTCTACCAAAAAGTTCTATTTTGGTTTCATCTGACCATAACACATTCTACCAGTCCTCTTCTGGATCATCCAAATGCTCTCTAGCGAACCGCAGACGGGCCTGGATATGTACTGGCTTCAGCAGGGGGGCACGTCTGGTAGTGCAGGATTTGAGTCCCTGGCGACGCATTGTGTTACTGATAGTAGCTTTTGTTACTGTGGTCCCAGCTTTCTGTAGGTCATTATTTTTGCTCACCGTTCTTGTTATCATTTTGACGCCACTGGGTGAGATCTGGAGCCCCCAGATCGATACATGGCCCCATTATCAGTGGTCTTGTATGTCTTCCATTTTCTAATAATTGCTCTTACAGTTGATTTCTTTACACCAAGTGTTTTACCTATTGCAGATTCAGTCTTCCCAGCCTGGTGCAGGTTTACAATTTTGTCTCTGGTGTCCTTCGACAGCTCTTTGGTCTTGGCCATAGTGGAGTTTGGAGTGTGAGAGACTGAGGTTGTGGACAGGTGTCCTTTATACCAATAATGAGTTAAAGCAGATGCTATTAATACAGGTAACGAGTGGAGACCTCGTTAGACCTTGTTAGAAGAAGTTAGACCTCTTTGACAGCCAGAAATCTTGCTTGTTTGTAGGTGATCAAATACTTATTGTCCACTCTAATTTGGAAATAATTCTTTAAAAATCAAACAATGTGATTTTCCATTTTTTTCCACATTGTCTCTCATAGTTGAGGTTTACCCATGTCGACAATTACAGGCCTCTCTAATCTGTTCAAGTAGGAGAACTTGCACAATTGGTGGTTGACTAAATACTTATTTGCCCCACTGTATATAAATAGTGTCTTGCGAATGTATTCTGCCCCCTTGAACTTTTCAACCTTTCCCCACATTTCAGGCTTTAAACGTAAAGATCAAATTTTAATTTTTTTTTGTCAAGAATAAACAAGTGGGACAATTGTGAAGAACGAAATCTATTGAATATTTTATACTTTTTTAACAAATACAAAACTGAAAAGTGGGGCGTGCCATATTATTCGGCCCCTTTACTTTTGTTGCATCAAGTTCACTCCAGAATTTCAGTGAGGATCTCTGAATGATCGATTTTTGACCAATGATGATGATTAGGAGAATGCGCCTGTGTGTATTCATGGTTCCGCATAAATGCACCTGCTCTGGGATAGTCCAAGGGTTCTGTTTAAATTGCAGAGAGCATAATGAAGACTAAGGAACACACCAGGCGGGTCCAAGATATTGTGGCGAAGTTTAACATTAGTTTTGGATTCTAAAAGATTTGCCGAGTTTTAAACATTTCAAGAAGCACTGTCCAAGCAATCATCTTGAAATTGAAGTGGTATCAGACCACTGCAAATCTACCAAGACCGGACTGTCACTAAACTTTCACCTCAAACAAGGAGAAGTCTGATCAAAGATGAAGCCAAGAGGCCCATGATCACTCTGGATGAACTGCAGAGATCTACATCAGAGGTAGGAGAGTCTGTCCATAGCACAACAATCAGTCGTACACTGCACAAATCTGTCCTTTATGGAAGAGTGGGAAAAAGAAAGACATTTCTCAAAGCTATCCATAAAAAGTCTTGTTTAAAATTTGCCACAAGCCACCTACCTGGGAGGCACACCAAACATTTGGATGAAGGTGCTCGTATCACAATCACCACTGTCAAACATGGGCCTGCTTTTCTTCAGCATGGACATGGAAGAAGGTTAAAATTAATGGGGTGATGAATGGAGCCAAATACAGGACCATTCTGGAAGAAAACATGTCTGAGTCTGCAAAAGATCTGAGACTGGGGCATAAATTTATCTTCCAACAGGACAATGATCCAAAATATCAAGCCAAATTTACACTGCAATAGTTCACAAATAAACATATCCAGACCTGAATCCAATCGAGAATCTGTGGGGAGAGCTGAAGACTGCTGTTCACAAACACTCTCCATCCAATCTCACTGGACTCGAGCTGTATTGCAAGAAACTGCAAAACTGATAGACATACCCCAGGCGACTTGAAGCAAAACTTGGCCCTAATAAGTATTAATGCAAGCGTAGTGGATAATATTTCATACCCGACTTTTCAGTTTTTTATTTGATTAAAAAAATAGTTGAAAATATCCAATAAATCTGGGATGGCCAACTCCGGTCTTCGAGAGCTGCTATAAGGTCTGTTTTCCATATCTCCCTCCACTAACGCACCTGAATCAAATAATCAGGATTGGTATCAAGCTTCTGGACAGCGTGCTGATGAGTTCATCATTGGATTCAGGTGTGGTAGCAGAGGGAGATATGGAAAACAGGCCGGATAGCGGCTCTCGTGGTCCTGAGTTGGCCACCCCTGCAATAAATGTATATAGCAGGGGTCCCCAAACTTTTTCCTGTGAGGGCCACATAACTTTTCCCTTCTCCGATGGGGGGCCGGTGTCAGTTTGTAACAGAAAAAGTGTGACGATCGATCGTAGGGGAGCTTACATTTTTTATTGTTTTCCAGAAAGCCACACATAACCAAATAACCCTTTCTAGGTTATTTACAGAAAAAAAGTCAGGAAACAAATAATAACACTATTAATGAAATAAATAATAACTAAATAACCCTCTCTGAGTTCTTCACAGAAAAAACAGGAAATAACACTATTTATGAAATAAATAATAACTAAATAACTCTCTCTGGGTTCTTCATAGAAAAAAAAAAGCCATGGAACATTAACTTTCTGTTGTGCCATACACAATCTTCTCCCTTTGCTCTGAAGTTTATGCACGACACCACAACCGTCATTACAGAATCCCACGTCAACATTTTGCAGCACAGTGCTTGCTGGTGAATTCGGCAGTGGACTCGTAGCGGGGCGGTGAGACCCCTTTTTTCCAACTCCTGGTTCATGCGTCCCATTATTAGACCGCAAGTTTCGGCCACCATGCTAGGAGCCCCGTCAGTCGTGATGCTAGCTAGCTTTGACCAGTCCAGGTCCAACTTCTCCATGGTTTGGGACACTTTGTCAAAAATATCCTCTCCCGTTGTAGTCCCTTTGAGACTTTGGAGGGCTGCCAGATCCTAGCAAATCTCAAAGTTTGCGCTAACTCCACGAATAAAAATGAGCAGTTGCGGTGTGTCTTGCACGTCCGTGCTTTCATCCAGTGCTAATGAAAAAAAGTCAAATTCTTTCGTCTTCTGCTGCAGCTGGGCATATACATTACTCCCGATTTATTCAACATGTCTGGTCATTGTACTCACCGACAGACTTACGGCATTAAATGCATCTTTCTTCTCGGGACACACTTCCTCCACGACAACATCCATACATTTCTTAAAAAACTCTCCGTCAGTGAAAGGCTTACCGTTGCTTGCTATCAGTTTAGCAACCCGAAAGCTGGCCCGAACGGATGCCTGGTTCAGCTGAGCTTGGCGTAGAAATGTAGTCTGCTGAGATAATAGTCCAACTTTTAGCTTTGAGAGTTTGTCTGCTCGTATTTGGCCTTGCACGCTATCGTACTTGTCTTTGTGACGGGATTCATAGTGCCGGCGAAGATTGTATTCTTTGAATACTGCCACCGTCTCTTGACAGATGAGACAAACAGCCTTTTCTTTGCATTGAACAAAAAAATAATCGTTTGTCCACTCCAGGTTAAATACCCTGCATTCTGAATCAATTTTTCTCTTAACTAACCTTTTCGCCATTATTCCGTTCATAAACAGGTTTAGGTTGCACAGTTTTTATATGCTTGAATAGCATCGCAATAGCGATGGCCCCAGGGCTCCGCCCTCACCTGCGATCGACCAGATGTCTCGCTAACACTCTGCTCGCGCATGCAACGGTGGAAGTGCCCGCATGCATCAAAGGGAAACACTCTCCCCGCGCGTGTCACCAAAGAAGCAATGCGAAGGCCCGCTTCACTGGGATGATTTGTGGGCTCAGCAGGGGTGCAATGAACCAAACAAAAGATTAAAACGTCCCAGTCTTCAAGGCCAAATAGGAAAAAAAATCTGATAGCGTCTCTGGTATTGTTCAGAGGGCCGGTCCAAATGTGCCGGCGGGCCGTATCCGGCCCGCGGGCCGTAGTTTGGTGACCCCTGGTATATAGTATGTAGTCTCGTCGCCCTGGGAGCAGGATGGGTCGTAGGCGTCAGAGCCACCATCGTCCAAGTTGCCGCCGTCACGGACCCTTGTTGTCCAGAATGCCGCCGTCAGGTACCTCCATCGTCCAGGACGCCGCCGTCAGGGCCCCCGTCACCCAGGTTGCCACCATCATGGCCCCCGTCGTCCAAGTTGCTCCCATCAGGGCCCCCATCGTCCAGGACGCCACCGTCTAGCGACAGGACCGGCGCTTGAGAACGAGGCACCGGGACGGGCGCTAGAGAACAGGGCGTCGGGACGGTGCTTGTGAACGGGGTGCCGGCACGGCTGCCCCACTCCTCCTTCCTCGCCAACACCTCTGGGCAAACAGCGCAGCATGCCTGTTGTCCTGACAAGGACTGACAAACAGACATCGTTTAAATAAGCAACACGTGTTGGCGAGACAATCAGATCCCTGGTGTATATCAGGGGTGGGGAAACGGCAGGTGAACTCAATGGGCAATCACAGGAACAGGACACACAGGGAAAAGACAACAAAACCAATCCCTAACAAAATGTGTTTGATTCGGGTTATTCCTCTGATCATATTTATCCCAAAGACTATTCAAACAAACGTGTCTCCTCCTGGGGTTCATTTCAATTGCATTTGGGACTAAATGAATCCCCTAATGTGTGCGATAGTCTCCTGATCAACCTGGTGCACAAAGTTGGGCAGATATCCAAAGGCTTTCTGTTTCCCTTTGCGAAAGGTGTAGTGAACACTAGGCCACTCCAGGAAGATGTCGCAACTAGATTTTTCAAAATGACACACCTCCATAACACAAGTCAATTTGTATCACAACTCGACGGCATTAGAAAAGTCTGAAAATGTGTTTGCCTTCCAGCATTTGGTAAGGGAGCACTGAAAAGTAGAGTTTTCATGGCATTTTGACTTTAGCTCTGATGAAACCAAAAACCTCCTTACGTCACCAAAATCATTGTGTATGATAGTCAGATGTCTGCCTCGATCAGAAAATCAATAACGTCTGGCCTGCACATAGCCTTAATACATTAGGCAGCAGTACTGTTACCTGCATATGGCGTAGTTGACACACAAAATTATGTTACTCTTCAACCCACTAGAGTCAGCAGCCTGTGTGACTCTGTGCCCCCAATTTTCTGAAATGGTGACAATTAACAAAAAATGGACAGTTGACTGCGATGGCTAACGCTTCAAGGATGGGTGGAAATTGGACTATTTATTTATTGAAATTTCCAATAACGGTGTCTGCCTCATTTCAAAAGGCTGTTTTTAAAAAGTTCAATGTCGAGCGACATTACCAAACTAGACAAGCTGACATACAGTTGTGGTAAAGGGTTTACATACACTTGTGAAGAACATAATGTCATGGCTCTTGAATTTCCAGTTATTTCTACTACTCTGATTTTTCTCTGATAGAGTGATTGGAACAGATACTTCTTTGTCACAAAAAACATTCATGAAGTTTGGTTCTTTTATGACTTTATTATGGGTTAACAGAAAAAGTGAGCAAATCTGCTGGGTCAAAAATATACATACAGCAACACAAATTAGCAATTTGGGTGACTTAGAAAGTTGTGTCAGTGAAATGAGCTTCATAGCATGGCCTCTTAACTTTTTGAGAGTGATTATGAGTGACTACTGCTGGTGACCTCTCTGAGGCCATTTAAATAGGGCTCATTGGATGCAAACGCCCACAAACACTACAATGGTAAAGTCAAAAGAGCTCAGCATGGATCTGAAAAAGCAAATCCTTCTCTTGAACAAGTCAGGAAAGTCACTTGGAGCAGCTGCAGGTCCCAAGAGCAACAGTGCAAACAATTGTTTGTAAGTATAAAGTGCATGGCACTGTTTTGTCACTGCCACAATCAGGAAGAAAACGCAAGCTATCACCTGCTGCTGAGAGAAAATTGGTCAGGAGGGTGAAGATTCAACCGAGAATCACCAAAAAGCAGATCTGCCAAGAATTAGAAGCTGCTGGAACACAGGTGTCAGTGTCCACAGTCAAGCGTGTTTTGCATCTCCATGGACTGAGAGGCTGCCGTGCAAGAAGGAAGCCCTTGCTCCAAAAGCGGCACTTAAGCCTCGACTGAAGTTTGCTGCTGATCACATGGACAAAGATAAGACCTTCTGGAGGAAAGTTCTGTGGTCAGACGAAACAAAAATCGAGCTATTTGGCCACAATGCCCAGCAATATGTTTGGAGGAGAAAAGGTGAGGCCTTTAACCCCAAGTACACCATGCCTACCGTCAAGCACGGTGGTGGTAGTATGATGCTGTGGGGCTGTTTTGCTTCCAATGGAACTGATGCTTTACAGAGAGTAAATGGGATAATGAAGAAGGAGGATTACCTTCAAATTCTTCAAGATAACCTAAAGTCATCAGCCCGAAGATTGGGTCTTGGGCGCAGTTGGGTGTTCCAACAGGACAATGACCCCAAACACACATCAAAAGTGGTAATGGAATGGCTAAATCAGGCTAGAATTAACATTTTCGAATGGCCTTCCCAAATTCCTGACTTAAACCCCATTGAGAACTTGTGGACAATGCTGAAGAAACGGTACACGGTCGATTGGTCGCCGGTCTTTTGGTCGCCGGTCTTTTGGTCGCCGATCATTTGGTCGCCTGTCTTTTGGTCGCCTGGAAGGTTATTGATAATTACCATTTAAATCGTTGCTCAAATTCCCTAAGTACAAACTGCAAATTACTATTTAGTCATACTTAATGCCAAAGAAAAGCTCCAAATTTCCCGGACTTTTATTGTTTTTTGTTGGAAAACTTGTTAAGACCCTGACTGACGTACCTTCCTAAGGGGACAACTCATGTACATACAAACTCTTATACACTCACACGTCGGTCGGCTCAGTGAAACTGCTCATGGCCATTGTTGGCTTTTATTGATGCGTAGACTGTATTGTTTTACCTTGTTTTGTCGCCGGTCTTTTGGCCGTCGGTCTTTTGGTCGCCGGTCTTTTGGTCGCCCGGACCACGACAACGGGCGACCAAAAGACCGGCGACCAAAATACCGGCAACCAATCGACCGCACACGAAAGAAACAAGTCCATGTCAGAAAGCCATCAAATTAAACTGAACTGCACCAATTCTGTCAAGAGGAGTGGTCAAAGATTCAACTAGAAGCTTGCCAGAAGCTTGTGGATGGCTACCAAAAGCGCCTAATTGAAGTGAAAATGGCCAAGGTACATGTTACCAAATATTAGCGCTGCTGCAGATTTGATCACTTTTTTCTGTTCACCTGAATGTTTTTTGTGACAAAGAAGTATCTGTTCCAATCAGTCTATCAGAGAAAAATCAGAGTTGTAGAAATAACTGGAAACTCAAGAGAGCCATGACATTATGTTCCTCACAAGTGTATGTAAACTTTTTACCACTACTGTATATGGCAAGATCACAGGGAAGGAACACAGCGAGAAACTGAACCAACTTGAAGCTCGTTTTATATCACAGCAGCAATATTTTGCAAGAGAAACTGAAATGACAACGCTACAAAAACTAATTACGAGGTACCCACACGATGGCAAAGCATTGCAAACTTTTGACTGGGGATGAATTTATCTATTTATTTTTAAGAATGTGTGATGACTATGGTGATGAAAATCTGTCCTGAGAAGCAGCAAGTTGTCCTGGCACGTAAGACTGCAGCACGCAGGGTTGAAGAAGTGTCGTCAGACATCAAAATACAATGGAAAGTCAGTCTTTGGCTGCAGAGTTTAAACAACACTTTCGGGATTTTGTAGGTATTGCTCTTTTTTGATGATGTTTCAGACCATTTGCAGCTGGAGCTCATTTAGCTGCATTATGACACAGAGACCCGCGGTCAGCATCAGCAGGTTTCTCTCACCAACTTTTACTGACAGCTGGATAAGGACAGGTTTTGAGAGATTTGTAGGAAATTTAAGCTTGTTTGGATTATTTGTGTGGGAATTTTTTTGGGGTTATGAATTTAAATAAGAGCCATAAGAGGACTCTCACTTAAGAGACATCTTGCACATCAATACCACTGCCTTTGAGCCTAATATGGCTTATGTGCTACGGTCCAGATCTAAGTATCACCCGCTACATTAATTAAGACAAGTTTGTACTCAAGAGTAAAGTTACTTCTGTTTAACTGTTATAAAGAGTGTTTAAAGAATTATGTTAAGTGAATATTCAAGGGCATATGATATGCATAATTCAAATGAAACAAAGGACTAGCTGAAATTAAAAAAAAGGAAATCAAATGGAAAACAGAACAGCTAAATATGCAGTCGTACCTCTAATTACGAAATTAATTGGTTCCGGAATTTTTTTGAAGTTTCGTAAGTAGAGCAGTACTTTATATGTAAATACTCTAATTCGTTCCAAGGTCCCCACAAAACTATAAACTAAACCCTTAAAAATTCATCAACGTGTCCCAATTTTGTAAAGAAAAGTGTGAGGACACAGAAAAATTAGAGAAAATTAACATAAAATTATTTAATAAGCCATTAAAATGAATAAACATGCCAAATCTATTTGTGTGTCAGGAAGCTAACGTTAGGCAACAGAAGTAGAGAGAAAACGAACAAATGAACACACATAATAAACATAAAATTAAGATTTCAAAACAATATTACATTGAACTTTTAATCTTCATTACCGTTTTATGATTTCTTTGGCATCTAATTTTACACCTATTTTATTTATCGCCACTGCTTCTTACCTGTTTGGATTTAATTTTCCTTTCGGCGGTGCTTGTTGACAGACGTTTTGAGAATAATCGATCTAAAGACAATTGCCTTTGACGACTTTTAATACTGTTTCGAAAATGCACAAGACAAATGTCGTCAAAGTGGGCGATCGCACAACTCGTGAACACTTTTTATTGCCGAACGTTGCATTCACTCTTGCTCTGCTGAGAGTTCGTTTTGGTGCCCCTTGACCAACTCGTCAACGTCCTCCTTACTGACCACAAGCCACATCGCCTGCCCCCCGCAGCACAATTTTGCCCACCGCAGGCTGTGGTTCAGGTCGAGGCTCGACTGTGAGTTCGTCGAAGGCACTCGGCGGCCACAGCTTTCTCCAAAAAAATCTTCAAGCCCACATCGACGAAAGGCGGTGAAAAAACCATAAGAGAATCTTGAAAGTTTTTTGTCGACTGCGAATTCGTGGAAGGCACTCGGCCACAGCTTCTTCCAAGCATAAGTTTAAGCAGACAACGGCAGACAAAGAAACATGGAGTTTTTGTGAGACAGTCAATGAGAGCCGAGTAGAGGCTAGCGACGTTCTAAAGTGAGAATCAATGCATCCGCAACAATATTTTCATAATCACATAACGGATAAGGAAATGCATTTACTTTTTGGGGGATTTCATAACTTGGATCTTTTTCGTATCTCGAGGCCTCCATTTGCACATAAAATGCTCATCTGAAAATTTCGTACCAAAGTCATACGTAAGTACAGGTATGACTGTATTGTTGTTCTATGTAATGAATGTCAGCCAAGGTCGACCTCACTACATTTTTAAGACACTAACTCTCATCTCATTTTCTGAACTGCTTTATCCTCATTAGGGTCTCGGGGGGTGCTGGAGCAGAACCCAGCTGTCCCCGGGCCAGAGGCGGGGGACACCCTGAATTGGTGGCCTGTCGATTGCAGTGCACTAAGAGATGGACAACCATGCACACTCACACCCATACCTAGGGGCAATTTAGAGTGTCGAATCAGCGTACCATGCATGTTTTTGGAATGTGGGAGGAAACCGGCGTACCCAGAGGAAACCCACGTAGGCCTGGGGAGAACATGCGAACTCCACACAGGTGGACCGACCTGGACTTGAACCCAGGACCCCAAAGCTATGAGGCCGACGCGCTAACCACTCGTGCCACCAGGCCGCTACACACCTTTTTGAAATTAATATGCTGATGCATATTATATGTGATAGCAATCGAGGAATTTTACCTGTTCGATCGCTGACATATGTTCTACGTCGATGGTTCAGTGGTGGACCGTCATGGCCTGCAAGGCCTTCTCTGCTGGCCTAAAAAAATATCTGAATCACAGACCGATGTTTTGTCCATGAATACTTATTAAATAATTCCAAATTGTCAGCTTCTTTTCATTGCTTTTCCCCTGGTTGCGCTGCTTCCAGATGTGTTTTTTCATATTTGAGCATCTAACCCAGGGGTCCCCAAACTTTTTCCTGTGAGGGCCACATAACTTTTCCCTTCTCCGATGGGGGGCCGGTGTCAGTTTGTAACAGAAAAAGTGTGACGATCGATCGTAGGGGAGCTTACATTTTTTATTGTTTTCCAGAAAGCCACACATAACCAAATAACCCTTTCTAGGTTATTTACAGAAAAAAAGTCAGGAAACAAATAATAACACTATTAATGAAATAAATAATAACTAAATAACCCTCTCTGAGTTCTTCACAGAAAAAACAGGAAATAACACTATTTATGAAATAAATAATAACTAAATAACTCTCTCTGGGTTCTTCATAGAAAAAAAAAAGCCATGGAACATTAACTTTCTGTTGTGCCATACACAATCTTCTCCCTTTGCTCTGAAATTTATGCACGACACCACAACCGTCATTACAGAATCCCACGTCAACATTTTGCAGCACAGTGCTTGCTGGTGAATTCGGCAGTGGACTCGTAGCGGGGCGGTGAGACCCCTTTTTTCCAACTCCTGGTTCATGCGTCCCATTATTAGACCGCAAGTTTCGGCCACCATGCTAGGAGCCCCGTCAGTCGTGATGCTAGCTAGCTTTGACCAGTCCAGGTCCAACTTCTCCATGGTTTGGCACACTTTGTCAAAAATATCCTCTCCCGTTGTAGTCCCTTTGAGACTTTGGAGGGCTGCCAGATCCTAGCAAATCTCAAAGTTTGCGCTAACTCCACGAATAAAAATGAGCAGTTGCGGTGTGTCTTGCACGTCCGTGCTTTCATCCAGTGCTAATGAAAAAAAGTCAAATTCTTTCGTCTTCTGCTGCAGCTGGGCATATACATTACTCCCGATTTATTCAACATGTCTGGTCATTGTACTCACCGACAGACTTACGGCATTAAATGCATCTTTCTTCTCGGGACACACTTCCTCCACGACAACATCCATACATTTCTTAAAAAACTCTCCGTCAGTGAAAGGCTTACCGTTGCTTGCTATCAGTTTAGCAACCCGCAAGCTGGCCCGAACGGATGCCTGGTTCAGCTGAGCTTGGCGTAGAAATGTAGTCTGCTGAGATAATAGTCCAACTTTTAGCTTTGAGAGTTTGTCTGCTCGTATTTGGCCTTGCACGCTATCGTACTTGTCTTTGTGACGGGATTCATAGTGCCGGCGAGGATTGTATTCTTTGAATACTGCCACCGTCTCTTGACAAATGAGACAAACAGCCTTTTCTTTGCATTGAACAAAAAAATAATCGTTTGTCCACTCCAGGTTAAATACCCTGCATTCTGAATCAATTTTTCTCTTAACTAACCTTTTCGCCATTATTCCGTTCATAAACAGGTTTAGGTTGCACAGTTTTTATATGCTTGAATAGCATCGCAATAGCGATGGCCCCAGGGCTCCGCCCTCACCTGCGATCGACCAGATGTCTCGCTAACACTCTGCTCGCGCATGCAACGGTGGAAGTGCCCGCATGCATCAAAGGGAAACACTCTCCCCGCGCGTGTCACCAAAGAAGCAATGCGAAGGCCCGCTTCACTGGGATGATTTGTGGGCTCAGCAGGGGTGCAATGAACCAAACAAAAGATTAAAACGTCCCAGTCTTCAAGGCCAAATAGGAAAAAAATCTGACAGCGTCTCTGGTATTGTTCAGAGGGCCGGTCCAAATGTGCCGGCGGGCCGTATCCGGCCCGCGGGCCGTAGTTTGGTGACCCCTGATCTAACCAATCACATTTCAGCCATTATTTTTGCCAGGGTCAGAAATCTGCCTTGAGGCCTTCACAATCAGTTCTGCAGTTTCTGCTGCATAAAACAAGCGTCGATAAAACTGTTGCTTTAACCAATCAGATTTTGAGTTTGCGACACCAATGCCTTCTCGCAGGCATAGGGATACGTCATCGCTTTCACCAACTATGATTGGCCAGTTATAATGGACTAGCCAGAGCTACCAAACTGTATCTGGAGCGAGCTGCACAAGCAAATATATTGTTTTAATAGCGGTTTTGTCAACCCGCAATGGCTGAGGGAGAAGAAGAAATTGATTTGTTTGCAGATTTACTGTCAAAGCCATTTTCAAGACGGACTTTTCAAGAAAAGCTGGACATCATTAAGAAAGGTCGGACAACTCCAAAGCAAGCAAGCCTGTCACAACCGGAAATGAACATTTTCACCACTGAATCGAATAAAAACTTATGCCAGAAATACGACAGGGCATGCTCGACTTTCAGCATTAGCTTTGATGGCGATAGAAAAGGAGGAGGAAAGAAAGGAGGATGGATTTTGTGTACAGATCAAAAAGATTTTTGGTGAGTAAAATATGGCTATATTCCTAAATAATATTTCAATTCTATGAGGCTATTATTGATGTTTTTATGTGTCACAGCTGTAGCTACAGTAAAGGTTTTATAGCCATAAAATAGTTTTTGAGGGTTGGATTGATTTAGATATAGAATTGAAGGCGTCGCTTTGAATTTCACGGCCCGCCGCTGCGTTGGTTAGGGACCGAAATAATTTAAATGATCTTGAGGACTGAAGGTGTGCCCAAATTAAGCTTTCATGTTATCCTCAAAACCCAAAGATTTAGGCATCAAGCTCAGCCTCATTGGGTCCCCGGACGTTTGGTCGACGGACACTTTGTCCCCGGACGTTTGGTCGAACGGACAGTTCGTCGAACAGACGTTTTTGTCGAACGGACGTTTCGTCGAACGGACGTTTCGTCGAACGGACGTTTCGTCGAACGGACGTTTCGTCGAACGGACATTTCGTCACCGGATTCGCTCGCTCTCAAAATTATAATCAAGAGAGAGAGAGAGGTTTACTGTTGAAAGCGATCAACCAGGTAACTTCTCGCTCTCAAAATTATAATCTTGAGAGAGAGAGTGAGTTTGTAATTGCATTGACAATGTAGCATTAATATCTAAATATCCAATATAAAAATTATCAATAAGTTGCGTATTATTGGCATGTGTATACATGTTATTCGTCGCCGGATTTGCTCACTCGTTCCCAGATTCGCTCGCTCTCAAAATTATCAATAAGTTGCGTATTATTGGCATGTCTGTACATGTTATTCGTCGCCGGATTCGCTCGCTCGCTCCCAGATTCGCTCTCTCTCAAAATTATCAATAAGTTGCGTATTATTGGCGTGTGTGTACATGTTATTCGTCGCCGGATTCGCTCACTCGCTCTCAAAATTATCAATAAGTTGCGTATTATTGGCGTGTGTGTACATGTTATTCGTCACCGGATTCGCTCGCTCTCAAAATTATCAATAAGCGAGCAAATCTGGGAGTGAGCGAGCGAATCCGGCGACGAATAACATGTACACACGCCAATAATACGCAACTTATTGATAATTTTGAGAGCGAGCGAATCCGGCGACTAATTGTCCGGCTGCGAATCCGTTGACGAAACGTCCGTTCGACGAAACGTCTGTTCGACGAAACGTCCGTTCGACGAAACGTCTGTTCGACGAAACGTCTGTTCGACGAAACGTCCGTTCAATGAAACGTCCGTTCGATGAAACGTCCGTTCGACGAAACGTCCGTTCGACGAAACATCCGTTCGACGAACTCTCCGTCGACCAAACGTCCGTTCGACCGAACGTTTGGGGACGAAAAGTCCGCCGACCAAGTGTCCGTCGACGAAACGTCCGGTCACGCCTCATAAATTACAAAGAGTCGATGAATCCTAGACCGTAATCCGGCTCCGTAAAAGCAGATGCCTTTACTGCCTTGCATGATGTGTCTGAGATTGACTCCTCTCCCCAACATCTTTCAAATTAAAAGATGGGCCTCAAACCCTCAGCCATTGTGCACAATCAATGTACGCACTCGCCTGACAAAGCGTGTGATGGAAACATGTCAGGTAACAAAACAACCTAAAAACACCATTGTTTGTTCTGAACAAAACAGGCAAAACATAGGCTTTGTTCTTGTTTTTTTTAAAGCATGAGGATGGTCGAACTAGTTTATTAAAGCTGGCTTTACCATGAAGCCAGGCAGCAGCATTCCCACACATTATGATGATGATGATGATGATGATAATGATGATGATGATGATCCGCACGTTCGGTAAATCTTTAAATAAAAATGTTCGGGAAGGCATCCACTTCCAAAAAAAACCTCGCTGCCTGTTCCACCCGGGGCTGGGTCGCGGGGCAAGACCTGGACGCGGCTGGCATGTGCTACCGGACCACCGGTCGAGAAATTAAACTTCCACTTTCGCTCCTCCGTGCCGTCCAACCATCCAGAGAGCTCTATTTTCAAAAAACGTATTTTCACGACTATAAAGCGCACTAAAAAGTCTTATATTTTCTCCAGAATAGACAGGGCGCCTTATAATGCGGAGCGCCGTGTGTAAGCTCCAAAGCCTGACTGAGAGCACTTCTTGCCGACACGCTTCTTATATAGAGAGAAGGCGGATGTGGGTGGGGTCAGACGCTAAAGGCACGCCCCCACCAGGTACCCGTATATAGTGTGGGCATGTGTTTATTGCAAAACAATTTCGGTTTGGTTTCTAAGGCCCCCCGAAAATCAATAATACAAATAGACATGCTTATGAAGCTCAGTTCAAACTTCAAGCCATCAATTATGCAGGGTTGATTGATAAAAAACGTGAGTACATTGTAAAATGGCTGAATAAAGTACAACCGAAACTCAGTTTGCTTCTGTCGCCTTTTTAAAAACGTGTCTTTAGAATGTGTCCTTATGTTTAAGTTGGTGTATGTTTTGCCATGCCTGGCTGCGTGTTTTGGTGTGATGCGTCTTGTGTGTGTGTCAAATACAGAAATAGCACTCGTTACTGACACTGCGCCTTTAAATGCGGTGCGCCATATAGTCGTGAAATTACGGTAAGTGCAACTACGTCAGCCCACTGCCCGGATTTAAATGGAATCTCAACTTCCACGTTGCTCCGCCTCAACGTCCCATCATCCTCGACGGCCAAAGTGCTGTTTCCATCCGCCGTAACATCCCTCGAGGCTCGCACTTCTCCCCCCCAAAAATCCCTCTTCGCTGGTGCTCTCTGCCATCCAATTCACTGAGCAAGTTTTATTTTCAAATAAGCGCTATGGTGTAACATCAGCCGGGGCTCGCATTTCTAAAAAAAAAAACCTTCGCTGGTGCTATCTGCCGTCCAATTCGCGGAGCAAGTTTTATTTTCAAATAAGTGCCACGGCGTAAGGTCACACAGGGCTCACATTTCTGATAAAAATCCACCCTCACACGGGCCTCCCAGCCCCTCACAAAGCTCTATTTCCGGATAAAAATAACAGCCACCGCCTGCTGCCCGCCATTTTTTTCCTCAATTGAGTGACTTTGACCTTCTTCTTCTGTCTTCCGACATTTTCCTAGTGGTAAGCGGAAGACAGGGGAGTGGCTTACGCTTGCGAGTTTCAGCGTGGATTTTCACATTTTTATGAACTTTTTCTTTTTCGATGTAGTGAAGCTGCGAAAGTTGAAGCCGCAAAGTGAAGAAAGATCACAGTAATGTTTTTGTAATATTTTTGTGGGAAAACCCTAAAAACTGTTTTCAACTCCCGTAAAATGTTGTACGCGACAAGAATGCCGTGTTTTCTATTGTTTGATAAAAAGGTCTCAAAGTCATAAAAAATTACATATTAGTCTGGATTTGGTGCTTTTGGTTTGTAACGGTTTGGTATAACATTTAAATTTATATATTTATTTATATATTTATTCATGTATGTATTTATTAACCTACTTATTACCTATCTATTTATGTCTAAAATGCCTTTCCTATTTCTGCATCCTCACCCTCTTGCTACTGTGACAACGAAATTTCCCGAATACGGGATGAATAAAGTTATCCAATCCAATCCAATAGCAGCGATGACAGCTGTTGGCGATATAACTGGTGTCCAATGGAGTGCGACAAATTAGTAATTTAAGGATGGGGCAAATGTGGTTTTTTTTTGTCTTTTGTTCTTGTGGATGTAGTAATATAACCTGCATTGCTCACGTGTTTTGTAACTACCGCTTAAGCATTTTCCATCAGAGAATATTTTAACCTATTACTTGTTTTTCTTAGCAAAGTTTGTCATGACCGACGCAATTCGAATCAGTACAACGGATAATTTCGACCGGACACTGATGACAAGGGTTAAGGTTAGAAAACAATTGCAGGGAAGCAGGCAAAGACCGGGAGTAGAGTGCAAAAAAACTTTAATTATTGTGGCAGGTGTGATAGATGGTAATTCCTTGACAGTGACACGATGGCAGATTCTTGTCATATTTCTTGCAATGGCATTGCATCTTATGGGTCCAACTATGTGTCAAGCCCTGTGGATTGTAAAGCATGGTCGGACTCAAATGCAGGAAAGCAGGCAAAGACAGGGAGTAGAGTGCACTAACCAAAAAAACATTAATAAACATGGCATGATCTGAAAAAATAAGAAAGACTTCGAAATCAAATAACAAAATCAAACCTGACTGGGAGAACGTGGGAAAACGGGGATCACAGGACATGGACATGAGCATGACAAACACAGACGATCCGACAAGGACTGACAAACACACAAGTTTTAAATGGACATTCATGGGTTGGTGAGACAATCAGAAACAACTGGGTCACACAAGAGACATCAATATCCTAAAATCCTCCTTCACCCATGCCAGAAGGTTGGCCAAATTGATCAAACCAGCTAAAGACATTGGATGTTCCTTTTAAGCTGAAACCCACCCACTAATATTAAATTTAACGCCCACTTCTGCTTGCTGGAAAAAGAGTTTATAAACCGGTTCAGATTATCAGAGGCTGTCTTTTCTCTTGCAAATAATGTTCTTCAGAACACTGACCAAGAAGCTTTGATGTGAATGTTTATATTTTCAAAAAAATCCTTCAGAACAAAATTAAGAACACTATTACTTTAGAAGAGTGAAAGTATTTCACCAGTTACCAAAAATGTCCTTCTTTCTTGATATGGTGTGGTTAATGCTCTTAGGTTCTCATTGAAGAGAAATATTTCTTATAATCAGACGTATTCTTTCATTGCTTTTAAGTAATGTGTATCTATACGTGGGTTCTTAGCTATCTTTTGGTTTGGAGACAGAACGTCTGTGGAATTTACACTTTTACATAACTAATTCAGTTACCCAAGCAGGGGGGGCAAAAGGAGATGGAATGGTTGCTCTGTTCCTGGCTATTGTGATGAGCAAGGGGAGTTCACACCTTTTTGTTCTCAACTCATCTCATTGGAACAGGACATGACTTGAGTTACACCCACTTGTTCATTTGGAAGGAGAGGGGGCCCAGACTGGTCTGTATTTGTCTAAATCAGTGGTTCCCAAACTATCTTACCTGACGCCCCCCTTCTTGCTTCCAGTAGACCCGCACGCCCCCCCTCCCACTTCCTCTTTTGCTCATGTGAACTTATTTTATTTTATTGCATTTATTTCTTAGCATTGTTCAGGAAAACAGATCTCTGTTAATAGAAAACAGGTTGGACTGTTGGAGTGACTGCTATAATCATATTTTGCATGTATTTAATGGCAGATATTTGTTCTTTGATTTTATTATTCTTATAATCTATTTAAACATTTTTTTTAGCAGATGACTTCACGCCCCCCTTGAATTCTCTTTACGCCTCCCTAGGGGGGCGCGCCCCCCAGTTTGGGAACCACTGGTCTAAATGTTCTGTATGTGTATTTTAATTTGTGTTATTGTTCTATGTTGTTTTCACTTTGTGTTATTGTCTTGGAATTGAAGGGGGAATGTGCAGACATAAGACATTTCCGTTCAAGAAGGAACGTGGCATGCAGAACTCTCCCTACCTTGCGTCATTATCAGCAAAAACTATCGATAACCACAGCGTCAGCGGCTCCCAGCTGGCTGCGGGGCTGAGTGATCATGAAGATACACCACCAATTCTCCTCCCCAATATAAAGGTTCTGTCTTCCAACACTAAGGACCCTCAATGAGATAGAAGCCATTGTTTGTATCGCATTGACGGTCACATAACGCTATGTTTATTAAACTTGACGAGTTGTTGTCACATTTCTGCCTGTTTCCATTATTTAATTCTTGGACTGTTTGAACGAACACGCGAACATGGTTGGCTTTTTAAGGGATAATGGTGGCAGATTTCAGGCAGGAGGGGATGATGGATTGTTGCAGGGAACAATTGAAAATATTTGTGAAAACCCCAGTCAGCTGGTGAGCACAGGCTTTGAGCACCTTCCTAGGTACTCCGTCAGGGCCAGCAGCATTCCTGGTGTTCACAGTCCGCAGTACCTGTCTCACTTTATGTTCCTGAAGCTTCACTGTACTGCTGCAAGGTGGTGGATGTGTTGAGACTGAATCCGATTTGTCAGTCTCAAAGCGGGCAAAGAAACGATTCAGTTCCTCCGCGAGTGAGGCATCTGTGTTAACAGACACCTTATTATTGTCATTGTAATTGGTAATGTGTTGCATTCCCTGCCACATCTTTGGGTTATTTTCTGTGAAGTGCTCCTCAATTTTCCTTGTATATGCTGCCTTGGCCTTTTTAATGCCTCTCTTCAGGTCTGCTCTGGCAGCGCTGTATTGTACCTTGTCCCCTGACCTGAAGGCGGTGTTACGGCATTTAATGAGTGCCTGTGTAGGTGGTGTTACAGCATTTAATGAGTGCCTGTGTCTCACCATCCAGGGTTTTTGGTTAGGAAAAACCCGGATACGTTTATTAACAGTGACCGTGTCCGACAGTTTTTGATATAGGAAAGTACAGTGTCCGTGTAGTCCTGGAGGTTCTGGTGTTCGAATAGTTCCCAAATGGTGCGGGAAAAACAGTCCTGCAGCTGAGAAAGGGCGTCCTCAGGCCATGTTTTTATTATCTTTATTTGTGGCCTTGTTAAACTCCGGAGTGGGGTGTATGAGGGGGTGAGGGACAGGCAGAGATGGTCAGATCCAGCAAGGTGAGGGAGGGGTTTGACTCTATAAGCATGTTTGATGTTAGAATAAACATGGTCAAGAGTTTTATCTCCTCTGGTGTGACACTTCACGTACTGGATAAACTTAGGCAGAACAGTCTTTAAACATGATTAGTTGAAGTCACCGGCGACAATAAGGCCTCCATCGGGGTGGACAAGCTGCTGTTTGTTTACAGTCGCTAGCAGGAGGCTAAGTGTCGTGCTAAAGTTAGCATCCGGTGGGATGTAAACTGCCATTATAATGACTACCGTTAGCTCCCTAGGTAGATAGAAGGGCCTGCACCGAACTGCCAAGAGCTCTAAATCAGGGGAACAGTGAGTGTTAATGATCCTACTGTTGCAGCAATTACACCACTGTGGTCGGACACTTCTCAGGGGGGGATGAGTCTGCCGTCAGAGATAAGTCAACAAACTGTCTTCATGGTGTTTGGTGAACAATCTCACAATAAACACCACGAAAACTAAAGAAATAATCCTGGACTTTCGCAACACAGATCTGGCCCCACTCCTCATAAATAGAGTATGCGTAGACAGGGTCCAGTCATTCAAATTCCTGGGGGTCCACGTCACGGACAAGCTCTCCTGGTCTACCAACACCACGGCAGTGGTGAAGAAGGCCCAGAAACAACTCAATTTCCTGAGAGTACTCAGGAGGAACAACTTGGACACTAAGCTTCTGGTAACCTTCTATAGAGCCACTGTGGAGAGCATCCTAGCATACTGCATTACAGTGTGGTACACTGGAAGCACGGCAGGTGACAGAAAAGGCATGCAGAGAGTGGTCAACACCGCCCAGAAGATCACCGGCTGCTCTAAGCCCTCACTGGATGACATTGCCAGCCCTCGCTACCTCAGCAGAGGGACCCATACCACCCTGGTCACAACCTGTTCCAGCTGCTGCCCTCTGGCAGATGCTACAGGTCTCATATAACACGGACAAATAGACTTGGGGACCGTTTTTTTCCCACAGCCATCAGGGCTCTGAACTTGCATTAGCACGACCCACAATCCCTTCTGTGCAATAACAATGTGCAATGTCTTAGATTGTGCAATATTTTAGAAATTACCTTGCCCGGACGCGACTTTTTATATTACTTATTTATGTTTTTTCTTGGAAAACACACTTTGTGGAGTAGCACCACCAATTTTGTTATACGCAGCTGTGTATAATGACAATAAAGGGTTTTGATTTGATTTGATTTGAGTTAACCATCAACGGACTTTCACTCATAGGAATCAAGTTTGTACTTTCTTCTGTCCACCTAAGAGAATAAAATAATTTGCAGAAGCCGGCCTCGGTGTTCATTGCAGCACACACACAAAATAGATCTCTTCTACATCATACACTTTTTTTTTTTAGCTCTACTTAATATTCCTTTCTCGTTAATCCAGTCATTTGTCTTCGCCTTTCCACAGCCATTTTTTAATTTAGATCTGATAAACCGAACTTCTGTTTTGAAGTTTTAATATATGTACATAAACTTCTCTTTCAATCTTCTGGTTTTCAAGCATTTTTTTCTATAGGGTGGAGATCCCTCTGACCTAGATTGATTGTACAGTTTGTGAAGCTGATTGCTTAGCTCTCTCTCTACTTTGCACCATGTTAATCCTACTGATTGTGTGGAATAAAGGTTTAATAATCACGTACTCAAAATGTATATTCTCGCCAGCCTGTGACCCATTTGGCTTTGCGCACATTGACCAAAGTGTTTGGTTCTATTGTTGATGCGTAGCTTGTCCAGGTATGTGTGATTGCAGAATATGGATATTTGTTTGCTTTATAAACAATTGTCCCTGTGTTCTACAGTTGTTCTTAGCAGGAGAGTGGTATCATTAAACTCTTCTTGACCCCAGGTGAGCCGGACAGTCGAATTGCCCGGATCAGCGAGGGCATAGGAGGAGAAACTCCTAATTAGGAAGTTGCTTCCAAACTGAAACACCCTCACTGATATTCAGGTTAACGCCCACTTTTGCATGCTCGAAAAATGATTTAAAAATGAGTCCGATAACAAGAGGGTGTCTTTTCTTGCAAAAAGCAAGCTGGTGTGAGAATTGACCCTGAGAGTCTCAATCTGTCTTGTGTGTCTGTCTCCCAAAAATCCCCCAGAACAGAAAAGTAGATATTATGTAGATATGAGGTTGAAAAAGAACGCTAGAAGGACACACATTATTCAGGCAATCAATGTCCACACAACTCCATCTTCACGTGGCTTCTTTTCTTCATGACCGAGCAAAATGTCTTTCGACAACGAGTCCTCTTCTCATTAATAATAATAATCGGACATAGGCCATGTCGTCATTACCACAACACAAAAAAAAGCCTACTTGTCATCACACGCAGAAACTGCGTGTGACGAAATTGATGGTGCTTCTCCATAAGCTACGTTTAATCGGCAAAAGACCTAAATAAGTGTAAGTTACGGACTTGTAATTTGTCATTCCGCTGTTGTGGATACAGGTCGCTTACCTCTCGATTACATACAGGTCGCTTACCTCTCGATTACCGCACACTGTCTGCCACTTACCTTCCTTCAAGTCAGCTAGGAGGCGGCAGATCACCAACCAAACATCTATTCATATGCCGCAGAAGGGAATGTGTGTATGTTAGCGCGAGTTTAGATGTCTGATGGATGTGGGGAAAAAACTGTCCTTAAGCCTATTTGTCCGAGCTTTGTGGGACCTATAGCGTCTGCCAGAGGGCAGCAGCTGGAACAGATTGTGACCAGGGTGGTAAGGGTCCCCTATGATGTGCTTGGCTCTGCCGAGGTAACGCGGGCTGGCAATGTCTTCAAGTGAGGGCAGAGAGCAGCCGACAATCCTCTGGGCAGTGTTAATCACTTTCTGCATGGCCTTTTTGTCTGCCGCCGTGCTTCCAGCGTACCACACTGTGATGCCGTACGCCAGGATGCTCTCTACAGTGGTTCTATAGAAGGTTCTCAGAAGATTGGAGCCCAAGTTGTTCTTCCTGAGCACCCTGAGGAAATGGAGTCGTGTCTGAGCCTTCTTCACCACTGCCGTGGTGTTTGTAGACCATGAGAGCTTGTCCGTGACGTGGACCCCCAGGAATTTAAAGGACTGGACCCTGTCTACACATACTCCATTTATGAGGAGTGGGGCCAGATCTGTGCCGTGTTTGCGAAAGTCCAAGATTATTTCTTTAGTTTTCGTGGTGTTCAGTGTGAGATTGTTCACCGAGCACCACGAAGACAAATTGTTGACCTCATCTCTGTAAGCCGACTCATCCCCTCCTGAGATGAGTCCGACCACAGTGGTGTCGTCAGCGAATTTGATGATGGCGTTAGACTGGTGGGTGGGTGCACAGTCGTAGGTGTACAGGGAGTACAGAAGAGGACTCAGTACACAGCCTTGAGGGGAGCCAGTGCTTAGTGTAATGGAGGAAGAGAGGTGGGGACCAAGTCTAACAGTCTGTGGGCGGTTGGTCAAGAAGTCCTTTATCCAGCAGCAGATTGAAGAGGATAGTCCAAGGTGGGAGAGTTTGTCAGTCAGAATGTCCGGTTTTATGGTATTGAAGGCTGAGCTGTAGTCAATGAAGAGCATCCTCACGTAGTTCCCAGGGTGTTCCAGATGGCTCAGTGCTGTATGAAGAGCAATGGCAATAGCATCATCAGTGGACCTGTTTGCCCTGTAAGCAAACTGGTGAGGGTCAATTGAGGGAGAGATTGTATTCCTGATATGGCGGGCTACCAACTTTTCAAAGCACTTCATGATCACAGGCGTGAGGGCAACAGGCCTATAATCATTCATGCTGCCAATGGTTGGCTTTTTGGGGACAGGGATGATGGTGGCAGATTTCAGACAAGATGGAATGATGGATAGTTGCAGGGAACAATTGAAAATATTTGTGAAGACTCCAGCCAGCTGGTCAGCACAGGCTTTGAGCACCTTCCCAGGTACTCCGTCAGGGCCCGCAGCCTTCCTGGTGTTCACAGACCGCATTACCAGTCTCACTTCCTGTTCCCGGAACGTCAGTGTATTGCTGCAGGGTGGTGGTGGGGGTGTTGAGACTGGGCCTGATTTGTCAGTCTCAAAGCGGGCAAAGAAACGGTTCAAATTCTCCGCTAGTGAGGCATCTGCATTCACAGACATAGTATTGTTGTTGTAGTTGGTTATATGTCGTATTCCTTGCCACATCTTCTTTGGGTTATTTTCTGTGAAGTGCTCCTCAATTTTTTTGGTATATGCTGCCTTGGCCTTTTTAATGCCTCTTTTCAGCTCAGCTCTGGCAGCGCTATATTTTATCTTGTCCCCTGATCTAAAGGCGGAATTACGGCATTTGATGAGTGCCTGTGTCTCATTGGTCATCCAGGGTTTTTGGTTAGGAAAAACCCGTATTCGTTTTTCTATAGTGACGTTGTCGATGCAGTTTTTTATGTAAGAAAGAACAGAGTCCGTGTAGTCCTGGAGGTTGTCTTGTACAAAAAGTTCCCAGTTGGTGCGGGAAAAGCAGTCCTGCAGCTGAGAGAGTGCGTTGTCGGGCCAAGTTTTTATTGTCTTTATTTGTGGCGTTTGCCTCCGGAGTGGAGTGTAAGCGGGGGTGAGAGATAGGCAGAGGTGATCTGATCCAGCTAGGTGGGGTAGGGAAGTGAAGCATCTGTGCCTGGCGCATGCAGTCCATGAATTGTCCATGTGGCAGGCACATGATCAATCTCAACTTCAAGCGAACTTGTTTTGATCATTCACTAGGTATCGCTATATAACTGCACAACAACAGCACGGTCATATTGCAGTAATACACTTTCCAGGCAGTGGAAGAGGGACAGAAGTTTTCATTGTGAGCAAATGATTTGGTGTTAAAGTATCTCTATTTGGGTCATTAATGGACATCATGGTCAGAGGTGTTTGTTTTTTAAATATGTTGCAATTCTATCTTCGTCCATTTCTTTCAGACATTTTCCCAATTCATTCTTTGCCTCTTGTTTTTTGCAGTAATACACTTTAAAAGGAAATTTAAAAAAAATACAGTTTTTTTTCTAAAAGTCACACTGTCACTAAAATGACAAGATTTTTGTTGTTGTTGTAATTTTCCAATTCTTATTACACTGAAGCAATTTTTCATAAAAAAATTGAAAATCCAGGCTGAAAGTCATAAGCGGAAGCCACTCCAGTGTCCTCCGCTTGGTATTAGGACTCAGCGCTGAAGTAATTATTATTATTATTTTTTAAATAGGGGTGATCCAACTTCGCGTTTTTTCGTTTATCACAGCCATGTCTGGTCTACATTAACCGCAATAATCGAGGGATGTAATAACATTCATCACAGTTGCATTTATTTAGTTAAATCAAAAATCTTTTATGACAGTATTCTCATGTTGTCACCACAGTGTAATTGTATTGACACTCGACTAGAATCACAAATTATTTAACTGGTCGCTCAAGAGCTAGGCGTTCGCCTTTCTTTCCTAAATTACTCATCAATCACAACTTCAAGCGGACTTGTTTTTTTCATCCACTAGGTATCGCCATATGACTGCACAACAATAGCAGTAATACATTTCATAAGGAAATTTAAAAAATACAGTATAATTATCTGACTGTCACAGAGGCCATTCACAGTAATCATATACAGTGGTACCTCGACATACGATCGTAATCCGTTCCGAGACTGAGATCGTATGACGAGCTTTTCGTAACTCGAGCGGACGTTTCCCATTGAAATGAATTGAAAACAAATTAATTCGTTCCAACCCTCTGA
This sequence comes from Stigmatopora argus, assembly GCF_051989625.1. Taxonomy (NCBI): domain Eukaryota; kingdom Metazoa; phylum Chordata; class Actinopteri; order Syngnathiformes; family Syngnathidae; genus Stigmatopora; species Stigmatopora argus. Next base: position 1,947,475 of record NC_135400.1, read on the forward strand.
AAAAACACCAAAAACAGGATATTGGATTGGAAAAAATGTTTTGTTTCTTCTAATTCGCCATCTATTAATAAAGTAACACATAACTAGTGGTTTAATAGTAATGAAATGTGTTTAATAGAAGTAAAATTATACGCATTTCGCGGAGGGGAGAGACAAAGACAACGACACACAGAGGCGGAGGGGGTGGCTGTTCGGGGGCACTTTATCCACGGCACTCGTAAACGAACAAACCTAAATTAACTTGGATAACTATATACAGACACTCAACGTTTAATGTAACTTCACACAAAACTGAATTCTAATTTTGTTTTAATCTTTTTTTACCTTCGTTCTACGGGTTGACACTACCCGGACGCTCCGAAGTCTTCAAAACGAACGCATCAAGAGTTGTTTGTTTTTGCCTCCGCTTCAAAATGTTTTGAAAATGATGCGTAATCCAAGCTTTAGAATTGGCGCGCCACATCACTTGTAGGTTGGCTTTAAAAAATATTCATTTTTTCCACTTTAAAAGTGGTGAAATTACAAAAAAAAATTGAAAAGGCACTCGTTTGCATGTATGTATTTTGACTTTTAAATTCATAGTATGGCTCACAAGGAATAACATTGAAAAATATGAATTGTTTGTGGCTCTCTTTGTCAAAAAGGTTCCTGACCCCTGCTTTAAAGGGTTGTGAAGTTGTTGAAGGCTCTCCTTTCGTTGTTATCAAATCCATGTAAATTCCGCTGGCTTTTTCACATATGTTGACTCGGTCACGCTATCTCCTGCTAATTGTTTTTCTTTTATCCACAATAAAAGAAGGCTCTCCATCTCGTCATGAATGTCACTGCGCCGGTGGGAAATAATAGTTAGTCCTTTGGAAGGTCTCTTCTCCTTAATTGCGTCCTTCTGCTTAAGGATGGTGTATATAGTTGACGGATTCCTCTCGTATTGCCGAGCGAGCTCGGTAACACGTACCCCACTCTCATATTTTTCAATTATTTCGCGTTTCATGTCCATTGTCAACGGTCGCCTTTTCTTTGCAAAACTCCAAATCCATAGTATTTTTTACCTGGTATGTAAATGTAGACCAACGTGGGGGGAAAAGCGGGCGGGTGGGGAAATGCAAAGTCGTCCCAGTGCTCGTAGATATATTTTATACACAAAAGAGATGCAAAAGAGACAGTGCCATGGCCACCTGGCTTGGTCGCATCATGAAATTTTGATCGTATCTCGGGTGAATTATTTGATTGAAATTTCCGTCGTAAGACGAGAATGTCGTATGACGAGCGGTCGTATGACGAGGTACCACTGTATTCTTTTCCTTTATCATTCATGTCTTGTATTTGTTACACAATGCACACTTGCCTTGAAACAGTCTACTCACTACTACACTCTAGTGGTCTAAATAGGTAAACGAAACACACCCACTAATATTCAAAACTAATGCCCACTTTGGGCTGCGGGAAGAGGAGCTTTAAATGGAGTCAGAGCAACGGAAAATTCGTCTTTTCTCTTGAAAATAAACAATGTATCGAGAACTGGCCTCGGATCCAATTTCTGTTTTCTGTGTGTGTATTAAATAAATCCTCCAGGACAAAAAAAGAGCACGTGGCGTTGTTAGTACAAAGTCGAAAAGAAACAAACGCCAATAAACTCCATGACGACGAACGGTGGTAGACTTCTTGGGGTTAGACAGCCAATGGGAGCCCAGCTGAGTATAGGCAGATTGTCAATGAGAACGTAACGCGACCGCGACAATTTCAAAATAAGTTTGTATACACACACACGCGCGCACACACACACACACACACACGCATTGAACAAAAATTCAACAATTTATCCTCCATGACCCAATGTTGGATCTCCCTCACAGGTGTGGCATATCAGTATGCTGATTAAACCACAGAATGATTACATAAAGTACTATAGGCTGGCCACAATAAAAGGCAATTCAACAATTTGCAATTTTGAATTGCATTATATTGTGGGGTGGGCACTCGATCCACAACATTGACATTGCCATACCTCTCCCCCACACAACCACACCCGTTACCTGTCTGCTATCTGCTTGGATTAATGAAACTCAGGACTCATCAGTGAGAATGCCTCACTGATGTTCAAGATGCCATCAAATGCAATAGTATTCATCAAATTATTCATTCAAGTCAGTTATGACGATGAAGAGCAGTCAGGCGAGACCCCGCTGAGCACGGCGACTATGCAGATGAACTTTTTTGAGAACATTTGAGTAAAAATTATTTGGTTGTGTAAGGCAATTTTTTGTGCAACGGCTGTCCAGGGGGCTGGTCTGCTTGATTACGGAGGAGGTGAACATGCTGCATGTGTAGATCCTGGTCTGTTGCAGTCACACGTGGTCTACTATAATGAAAGTGGTTGGATGAGCTGCCAAATTGTCTTGAAATGCCTTGGGGAACGGTTTATGCATGACATAAGTACTATTCAATTGATCAATCCTGCAGTCAGCATTGCAACCACCCTGAAGCCTTTTGGCATCTGTTGTGTTGGATTGTGTGAAAAAACATTTCGGAGTGGACTTTTATTGTGACCTCGTGTAAAGTACAGAGTACTACACACCTACTTACCAAGGGCCACACATTTATGCATCTTTATGCATTTGCAAACCACCCTCTAGCCAATGCCCAATATTATTAAGAGTTTAAAATGTAAGCACTAAAATAGGCTAAATGTCATTCTGAAAACATTGACGGCAACAGACATGCACTCCATTTCAACTTCTGAACCGCTTATTCTCACAAGGGTTGCGGGGGTGGCTGGAGCCTATCCAGCTAACTATGGGCACCAGACAGGGGACACCCTGGCTCGGTCAGCCAATCGAAGGGCACAAGGAGACATATGACCATTCACGCTCACACTCATACCTAAGGCCAATTTAGAATGTTCAACCAGCCCACCTTGCATGTTTTGGGATGTGGGTGGAAACTGGAGTAACCAGGGAAAATCCACATCTAAGTAGAATGTTTTTTTAAGCCAAATTGCAGCCTGTTCAGGGCGTGTATGCTCGTGTTGAGTTACAATACAGTTACAATTGGATTGATGATAGATACAAACCCTAAAAGATCCTAAATTTGACACAGGTGCTAAACAATATCAATTGGGACGATTATCTCTGCCATAATCATTGCTAATGTAATAACTTTGCAGTTTATATAACTGTTAATATATCCATAACAGCAATAGACGGCGGAGCCCAGGGTAAAACACGTGTAGCTCTTTATTGCCAACTCTCCAACAACAACACACACACACACACAAACCGGACACACAACACTACTACGTCCGGGTTACGCTGTGCTACCCCACGGCTCCAGGTGGCGTGGTTAAACACTTCCATAACCCGAGGCAACTATCATTATCAATATATTACAGCTAATAAGAGCTGTAATATTTTCATGATTGTTATCCAAGAGACAGTTTAGTATGCCACAAATACCTGAAACTCAATACCAAATACTATTTCTACTATTGTACACAAACCCAATGATATTATTAACAGCAGTCCATAAACCCTGAGCATCCCAAGTATTGGGCCTGTATATGTTCGTTTGTATTGTCTCTTCATTAAATAAATCAAATTCAAACATGCTAACTTTACACAGTAAGGACCGACCTGGGATCATACCCTCGACCACTGTTCCCTCTAAGCTGCGCGCGTGCGCAATTGCGCACTACTCTCGTCTTCTCTGCGCAGCAGCAATCCTATGGCGCGCAGTTTTTTACCCCTTTCTTCATGATGGCGCCGTTTAAGCGGCAGCCAGTGGCAGTAGCTCTGTCCACGTATGTTTTTCGTGTTTTACAGCATGTTTTACATGAAAAATTAGAGGGAACATTGACATGCACCTGCTTGTGGCAGGTGTGATACTGGTGTGCCCATAGCGAGCAATGATGATGTCGTGACCGGATGATTCGCCTAAAGACGTTTCGCCGACGGACGTTTGACAGACGGACAGGTCTCCGAATGAACGTTCGTTCAAACAGCGTTTAATGATTAAATACAAATACTAGTATTTGTATTTAATCATTAAACGCTGTTTTCAGCTGGATTTGACCGAATTTGAGAGACACATCGAGACGACATCATCGCGACATTTTACCGAGGAATTCACTTCCCTGGCTCGGTTCTAATGTCCAAAGAGCTCCAGTATTTGTATTTAATCATTAAACGCTGTTTTTGGCTGGATTTGACCGAATTTGAGAGCATTTTGAGCCGTTTGGCGAATGGACGTATATAGACGTTTTTTTGCCTCCATCGCAATATCATCACGACATTTTACCAAGGAATTCACTTCCCTGGGCTCGGTTCCAATGTCCGAAGAGCTGCAGTATTTGTATTTCATCATTAAATGCTGTTTTAGGATGGATTTGACCCGATTGCTGTCATTTTACGGCTCGGTTCTGCTACATCTGCCTGCCCAAGAGTGCTTATTCCCGGGCTGCCATTGATGGTAGACTAACATTGATTTTTACTATAATTTGGACAACACCGGCGGCGGGCCGGATTAAAAATCCTAACGGGCCGTATATGGCCCGCGGGCCGAGGTTGAAAGACTTGTACACACAGGATCCGGGGGCGGGGCGAGCGCGCAAATCCCGTTTCGGCGAAACCTCCGTTCGGCCGAATGAACGTTCGGCGGAACGTCCATTCGGCGACCTGCCCGTCTGTCAAACGTCCGTCGGCGAAACGTCTTTAGGCGAATCATCCGAGTACCGATGATGTCGCTCACACTGGTACTCAGTGCGCTCAGGGAGGTTGACTTTCTGCTCAGACCAACGAAAAATTAGAGGGAACATTGCCCTCGACCCCTGAACAGTGAAGCCGACGAGCTAACCACTCGTCTGCCGAGCCGCTCGGAAGATGTTTTACAACTTTCCGGGGTTCTTAATTGCAATTTCTTCTGTAAACCAACCAACGTATAAAAAGGAAAAAATATCAGATGATTTACATTTTAGTTATTCATTAAATGGCCCCAACTTTCAACAGGAGAGATGAGGTGATATCTTGCATGGAGCTTCTCTTTGATTGAGACTGAACGTCGTTTAGATTCTTCAATTTTTTCATAATTGCTCCAACAGTGGACATTTTCACCAAGCTGCTTGGCAATTTCTTTGTAGCCCTTTCCAGCCATGATGTACAATCTACATCTGATTCAAGATAATACATGGAGTAGAGGTGAACTTTTAAAGGCGGACTAACAAGTCTCTGAGGGTCAGAATTCTAGCTGATAGACTAGTGTTCAAAATACTTCTTTGCAGCTGTATCACACAAATTGTTAAAAAAAATCATACTGTGATTACTGGATTTTTCTTTTTAGAGTGACTCTCTCACAGCAGACATGCACCTCCAATGAAAATTCAGACCACTCCATGATTTCTGTGTGGGAATTTGCAATAAAGCATTTTGCTCAAATACTTATTGAACTCACTGTATTTAGTACTCAACTCATCTCATTTTCGGAACCACTTTATCCTCACTAGGGTCGCGGGGGGTGCTGGAGCCTATCCCAGCTGACTCCGGGCCAGAGGCAGGGGACACCCTCGGTGGCCAGCCGATCGCAGGGCACGAGACTGAGATCCACATACTCACACCCATATCTAGGGGCAATTTAGAGTGTCCAATCAGCCTACCATGCATGTCTTTAGAATGTAGGAGGAAACCAGGGTACCCAGAGGAAACCCACGCAGGCCCGGGGAGAACATGCAAACTCCACCCAAATTACCTGGATTTGAACCCAGGACCCAGAGCTGTGAGGACGACGCGCGAACCACTGGGCTGCCCCATATTTAATACAAAATTGGTAAACATTTCTAAAGGGTTCACTGTGGCTAGTATTAAAAAAAATGCAAATTCAATATAAAATGCTGCTTTACTTACAAAGAAAGACCTAAGTCACAAAATACATTTTGGAATCAATTAATTTTGTAAGTACGTAGTAGGTACTAGTAGTAAGGTTTACCAGATTTTCCATTTATTTTTATTGCCAGAAATGTTAGAAATATTTTCTGCACTATGTTGAAGTTGGAACTATGTCGATTGGTAAGTTGTGTGGACTGGGTGGCATACACTGAAAAAAATGAACTGGGAAAAAAAGACACTAATGTGGGTCATTTTGTTTGCAAAGCATTTCTAGAATAACACAAATTTAAAAATGGAATACATAATGCTATAATGTTATAAAGACAGCCTTATTTGCACATCTAATGACACTATTCTTCTCATTCTTTTCATCTGAAATCTAGAGTTTTGTTTGGTTCCTTTTGGGCACAAATTTGATTCTACTCAAATCATTTCCGCTACGCTGCTTGAATTGCATACAGGAACTTAAGAATATACTTCATAAATAGTAGTACAAAATTTGACATTGAGTTACTAATAGTGTGCACAAAAATAAAAACCAAAACTAGCAGTGATAAAACATTTTATTTGTATAGTACATTTCTAAATACTCAGGACACAAGAAGAGAAAACATCAAGGATGATGTTATGCATAAAAAAATACAAATAACTTTGAAAATGAAAACAAAAGAGTCATGTCAGTAGGATATGGGGTATTTAAACAGAAATATACCAGCTACTACTCGGTCCTCCTTTATCAACTGACCTGGATCTAATGGCTGTCACACCCAAGTATAGATATGCAGTATGTGGAAATATCCAGCATACTAACTGCTAAATGAAAGTCTACCCTGGTGATCTCACTAAAGGTAATAACTCTTTTTGGGTTAGTGTGTGGGTCCTGAACTAAAGACAACATTTTATTTCAAAAAGCAATTTTAAAGTGGGCACAAACCAGCAGAAGTGCACATTCACAACAACATACTAGTTTTGTTAAGGGGCTGGAATAGTACAAAATTTAATGTTGAAGTTAAACAAGTATAAAGTTGTTTTGCAGTGCTGTTAAATTAAAGGTAAACACCCTCTTTTGGGCTTATAGGTATGAACCAATACATACATGGAAGTATAATGGAGGCATTTGGATTGAATAAAATTACCATTTGATAATTTAAAAAATAAGTTACAAAAAGGTGGAAGGGCTCTGCAAATTGGCCTGCAATGTATATTTCAGTTTTTTTATTTTAAATAAAATTATTTATTCATGGGTAACGGTTGAGGAAATGTGTACTTTAAGTAAATCTTATATGCTGAGTATAGTAATATTTTTCCAATTGTGTCAAGTTATTTCAAAAATACAAATGGTAAATATTTGTTACCTTGCTGAATATTGACATTATAGATTGAACACGCAAAGGAATGAAAACAACTTTTAATAATCGAATTGGGGTAAGAAAGCATCTATGTGATAAGAAGCAGCGGAGGTTCAATTTTAATTAAATGATAGACATTGACTTAGAGCAAGTGTGGACAATCTATGTGGAGGAAATGGAAGGGGCTTCCTAACTAATCAATAATTATTGCAACAAGTTCATTATGAAGGGTCATGAGGGGATCCAAACGGTTGTATGATGTCCTCAATCTTTAATCCCGGAGGCAGAATGTATTAGGAAACATAAGTGAGCGTTGCCTTTGATGAGCTACGAGGAGTGATGCTAGTTCCTAATATTTTATTGATTGTAGAGTGAGCGCTGCTCCCAGGGCATAGACTGGATGGTCCGTGCCACAGGTGAAGGCTTGAGTGTTGTTGCTCCGTTTGGATGCAGGGAGTGGCCAATGGGGTTGATCGAAGTGAGGGGCCGCTGCGGGGTCAGTGAGAAAGTGTCCTGGTGCTTCGGCTTTGGTGGAGAGTGGCAGAGATCACAATGAAGGACACAAAAGGAACAAAAGTGGAAAGAAGGAATTGGGTAAAAGGAAAGCAATAGAGTGAGTACATGTACAACACAATTTTTAAAAGCTCATTGCAATAATAACTACAAATTGTAACCTTGTGCTTCAATGGGCAGGTGCTACAATAACTACACCCCAAAGTTGAGCAACTGGCAGCTTTTGAATCCATCTATAATGGCTTTATGCGACATAGGGAAATTAATAGGGCCATTTAAATTTGAATGAGAGCAATTAAAGTTTTACATTAATTCTAAATTTGAAGGTTTGATGCTGTAGTAAAATTTCAAAGAATGATACTTATCAGTAGACAGCTAATCATTCTCTCTCTGGAATGTTGCAACTGTAAATTACACAAGTCCCCTTTGGACACAGAGGTAATAATAACTGGACGGTATTCCCTGCAGGATTTTATGATTTTGAATAACAAAGGTCCCGGAAAGTGACAAAAAAACATCACCAAATACAAAGTATGTATGAAAAGCCTGTGTTTAAAGCAGATGGTAGTTGAGGCAAAGCTAATTTTTGAAATTTCTGTATTTAAAAGCTCATAGTGACGTTAATAGTGATCTACCAGTCGATCGCCAAGATACTCTCGGTAGATTGCATTTCATTAAGATTTGATCCAGTCTGTTGGTTTTATTTGAGCCTGAACGTGTCGTTAGTACTGCGGCATCCCAAAGTACCCAGCGCGATACACTTTTTTTGAACTGACAATAATCAGACTCTCGCCAAACTCTTGTGTGGTGTGATAGCCTCGCCTAACATCAAAGAGCTTTGGCAGCCTCTCATTAGGTTGATCCTTTGATTCTGGACACTTGAGAGCCTTGCCGCAATTATTCTTAAATTTGGTGCCTTTTGGTGGTGATGAGACGCGTCTCAACTGTCTTCCCTATAGGCTCATTGCTGAATTTGAAAATGATTAAAGGGGTAGTATTGCATTTATTATCAGGCCGACATTAACTGTCTAAGGCAATTCAACTAATGCTTTAAATTGAGTTTATTTGTGAAAGCTATCTACTTCATTAACGACTTAATATAAATTTGCCTTAGGAATTTGACTGTCCCAAACAGCTGAAAATTAGACATTTATATACACACATACATATATACATGCATACATTTATACAGTGACATGAACAAGTATTTGCCCCCTTCCTGATTTGTGTTTTTTGCATAATTATCATGCACAAAGGTTTCAGATCATCAAACGAATTTTAGTATGACACAGTGACAACCCAAGAAAACAGTAAATGCAATTTCTAAATGATGATTTTATTTACCAAGGCAGAAAACATTACAAACTTGTCCAGACCTCTGTGAAAAGGTACCGTATTTTCACGACTATAAGGTGCACATAAAAGTCTAAAATTTTCTCCAAAATAGACAGGGTGCCGTATAATCCAGTGCGCTTTATATATGGACCAATACTAAAATTGATATCACGATAAAATAAAATAAATCAGTCGATAGGACAACTATGGCAAGCAGCCTCCGACTCTACTATTTTCCCGTAGATAAAGTACTGTGCAGTGACTGCTGGGATATATAGTTTTTTTTGTCAATACACCCAATAGATTGTGGCCTGGTGATCTGCCTCAACCCTAGCTAGCTACTATTTGCGAATGGACTGTGGCCTGGCGATCGGCATCAACAGTTGCGAACCATGGAAGACAGCCTTGGAATAGTTTCGCTAGCTACTAGCTAGCTACTATTTTCGAATGGATTGCGGCCTGGCGATTGGCATCAACACAGTTGCGAACCATGGAAGACAGCCTTGGAATAGTTACGCTAGCTACTATTTTTGAATGGATTGTGGCCTGGCGATTGGCACCAACACAGTTGCAAACCATGGAAGACAGCCTTGGAATAGTTAAGCTAGCTACTATTTTCAAATGAATGGATTGTGGCCTAGCAATCGGCATCAACACATTTGCGAACCATGGAAGACAGCCTTGGAACAGTTATACTAGCTACTATTTGCGAATGGAATGTGGCCGCCTGGACGAACGTATTAAACTCAGCGTTTTCGATGACTAATTTGGACAAAGAAAATGAGGACTTTGATGGATTTGTGGGTGATGATGACGTGAGTAAGTTGTAAAATGTCTAAATAATGTACAATCGAACTCAGTTTCTGCCTATGTCCGATTATTACAGTGGCGGGCGGTGCATTTTCTGGTAGCGCCTTCAACGTATCAATCCAACCCTCAAAAACCATTTATGGCTATAAAACCTCTACTGCAGCTACAGCTGCGACACATAAAAAATAATCAATAAATTAATGCACAAAAATGGGGTAAAATCCACTTCCTAGCAGCATTTCATGATTAAATACAAAAACTGGAGCTTTTCAGACATTAAAACCAGGCCAGGGGGTGAATTTCCCGGGAAAAGACAGCAATGAACGTCAATGGCGTACGGGCAAACATTGCCCGAAAATGGGGTAAAATCCAGCCAAAAACAGCATTTATTGATTAAATACAAACACTGGAGCTTTTCAGATATCAGAACTTGGCCCACAATTGAAATATTATTTAGGAATATAGCCATATTTTACTCACCCAAAATCCTTTTTACACAATATCCATCCTCCTTTCTTTCTTCCTTCTTTCCTATCGCCATCGAAGCTAATGATGAAAGTCGAGCCTGTCGTGTCATATTTCTGGCATAGTCCGTTTTGAAAATGGCTTTAAATCAAAACAACAATATACTATTTGCTTGTGGAGCTAAGTTAGCGCGCTGAAAGTGCCCCACACACCATTTTCCCGGCTGTAACAGGCTTGCTAGCTTCGGAGTTGACCGCCCTTTCTTAATTATGTCCATTTTTTTCCTGAAAAAGTCCGTCTAGAAAATAGCTTTGTGAGCAAACAGAATCTATTTGTTTTTGCTTCTGTCGGCCATAGTGGGTGGAGTTTGCGATCTCGGCTGCCTCGGTACTGCTTTGGCCCGCCTACTAGCCAATCATAGTTTGTGAAAGCAATGACATGTCCCAGCCAGCAAAATGCTAACGCCTATGAAAAATCATTGTGGGGTTGCCAACTCGAAATCTGATTGGTTAAAAGCAACAGTCTAGTTTAATGCAGCAGAGCCCGCAAGAACTGATTGTGCAGGCTTTGAGGCAGATCTGATCTGGCAACAAATAATGGCTGAAATGTGATTGGTTAAATCAGGGGTAGGGAACCTATGGCTCGGGAGCCATATGTGGCTCTTTCCATGGGTGCAAATGGCTCTCAGGTAAAATATGAAAATCAATGGTGAGAGAGCTGAGTCCCGAACATACTAATAGGAGCATCACTGTGGCGTTGACACTACCTCTACCACCACTTTAATCATAATTTTGTTTTTTATTACACTTCTGCATGCATGATATCATTGATACTGATTTATTAGCAACGTCATAAAAATGTTGTCAAACGAATTCGGAGACTTTTTATACTTAAAAGTGGTGAAAGGACAAAAAGATCACACATTTTCATGTCATTTTACTTTTCAATTCTGAGAATGGCTCTCAAGAAATAACATTAGAAAATATGAATTGTTTATGGCTCTCTCCGTCAAAAAGGTTCCCGATCCCTGGGTTAAATGCTTCAATATGAAAACACACATCTGGAAGCAGTGCAACCAGGGGGGAAAGCAATGAAAGGAAGCTAACAGACCATTTGGAATAATAAGTACGTATAGATGGACAAAATATAATGATTCAGATATTTCTTAGGCCAGCAGAGAAGGCCTTGAAGGCCCTGATGGCCCGCCACTGGATTATTATTATTATTATTAGTTTTGCTTCCGTTGCCTTTTTAAAAACGTGTTTTTAGCGTGTGGGTGTAGCGTGCAAGAACTATATTTCCCAGCAGTCACTGCGCACCGGAACCCGGAAATAGGCTACTTCCGGTAGCCAGCGCTTTTGCGTTTCGATGTTCATCCATATATAATATATATGCGTCTAAAAAAAATGGTGCATGCTTTGTGTTTAAAATACAGAAATAGCACTCGTTACTGACACTGCGGATAAAAATACGATGCGCCCAATAGTCGTGAAAATACGGTAATTGCCCCCTGAACCTAATAACGGGTTGTGCCACCTCTGGTATCAATGACTGAAATCAAGCGTTTTAAGATAATTTGTGATGGGTCTTTCAAAACGCTTTGGAGGAATTTTGGCTCACTCTTCTGTGCAGAATTGTTCAATTCTGCAATATTAGAGGGTTTTTCTTTTTAGCATGAACAGCCCGTTTCAGATCACATCACAGCATTTCAATAGGATTTAAATCCGGACTTTGACTTGGCCACTCCAAAAACTTAACTTTCTTTTTTTTTTTTGCCATTCAGAGGCGGAACTGCTGGTGTCCTTTGGATCGTTTTCATGCTGCATGCTCCAAGAGTGCTGTAGTTTGAGCGTCTGAACTGAGGGCCGAACGTTCTCCTTCAAAATTTGCTGGTAGACAGCAGAATTCCTTCTTTCGTCAATTACAGAAAGTCGTCCTGGTCACACTGCCACCACCATGCTTTACTGTTGGTATACTGTTCTTTTGATGGAGTACTGTTCAATTTTTTCGCCAAATGTAACGGGCCGCACAGCTTCTGACTTATGTTTTTCCAAAAGTGTGGAGGATGATCAAGATGTTTTTTGGCAAACATACGAGCCTTTATATTCCTTTTGAACAGCAATGGTTTTCGCTTAGGAACTGTGCTGTGGATGCCAGCTTTGGCCAGTGTTTTTCTTATAGTAGAGTCATGAACATTGACCATACCTGAGGCCAGCAGTTCTTTCAATGTTGTTCTACGTTCTTTTCTGATCCCCTGGATGAGTCGTCGTCGCACTCTTGGTGTAACTTTAGCTGGCCGACCACTCCAGGGAAGATTTGCCCCTGTTCCCAGTTCTCTCCATTTGTGGATAAAGGCTGTGACAGTGGTTCGCTGGAGCACCAAAGCATTGGAAATGGCTTTGTAACCTTTTCCAGACTGGTAGATGTCAATCACATTTTTTCGCATTTCTTTGGATTGTGGCATGATGCACTGATCTTGTAGCCTACTTCACTTTTTCAGATTCTATTAAGTATTTTCTTGATTCAACACATGGTGGAAATCAGGTGTGGGTGTGGCCTGTGAAATTGAACCCAGCTTTCCTATAATTGTGGCTAGTCAGTTATTTTGTGATTTCACAAAAGTGGGGGGGCAATAATTTTTCACAGAGACCCAGACAAGTTTCAAATTTTTTATGCCTTGGTAAATAAAATCATTATTTTGAAAATGCATTTTATCTTTCCTTGGGTTGTCTTTGTGTCATAAAAAATGATTTGATGGTCTGAAACCTGTGTGATAAATATGCAAAAAAAACACAGAAATAAGGAAGGGGCCAAATACTTTTTCACGGCACTGTGTATGTATGTGTATAATAATAATAATAATCGGACATAGGCCCTGTCGTCATTATCAACAACACAAAAAAAGCCTACTTGTCATCACACCCAGAAACTGCGTGTGACGAAATTGGTGGTGCTTCTCCATAAGCTGCGTTTACTCGGCAAAAGACCTAAATAAGTGCAAGTTACGGACTTGTAATTGGCATTCTGCTGTTATGGATACAGGTCGCTTACCTCTCACTGTCTTTCACTTATCTTACCTTCAGTCACAGATAGATGTGTGTGTATATATATATATATATATATATATATATATATATATATATATATATATATATATAGATAGATATATATAGATATATATATATATATATATATATATATATATATATATATATATATATATATATATATATATATATATATATATGTACAGTGATACCTCGAGATACGAGCTTAATTCGTTCCGGGACCGAGCTCGTACGTCAAATGAGCGTTTCCCATAGAAATGAACTAAAAACAAATTAATTTGTACCAACCCTCTGAAAAAACACCAAAAACAGGATATTGAATTGGAAAAACATTTTATTTGTTCTAATTCGCCAGCTATTAACAAAGTAACAAATAACTAGTGGTTTAATGGTACTAAAATGTGTTTAATAGTACTAAAATTAGACAGATTTCGCGGACGGGAGAGAGAGAGGGGGGAGGGGGGGACTTTTTGCACGGCAACGCGCTCGTAACATAACAAACAAATTTAAATGAACTTGGATTACGATGCAGACACACTCAAAAATAAGTTTAATCTAACCTTACACCAAACTTAATTGTAATTTTGTTTTCCATTTTTATGCCTTTCTTTTTCTTTTGGCTCTATTTGCCCCGCCCGCCTTCACCCTGACTTTCACATGCAACCTATCGAGGGTTGTTTGCTTTTGCAGTCCCTTCAAAATATTCTGAAAATGATGCACACAAATGTCCTCACAATAGAATAACGCACGACAACTTGCCAACGAGAAATAGTATATACGCCATTCGTACTAACGGAAAAAAAACTGAAAAAAATGCAACGCTCCGCCCAGTGCTCGTAGAGACATTACAGACTTTTTGCACTGGTGAATCATAATATAACAAGAACAAATTTAAATGAACTTGGATTACAATGCAGACACTCAAAAATAAATTTAATCTAACCTTACACTAAACTTAAATCTAATTTTGTTTTACATTTTTATAAAATTCTTATACAATTCTTCCTTGGCTGTTTGCCCCGCCTCCACACTGACTTTCAGTCAATATCGAGGGCTGTTTGAGTTTGTATTCCCTTCAAAATATTCCGAAAATGATGCACACAAATGTCCTCACAATAGGATAACGCGCGACCACTTGCTAAGGGGGAAAAAACACTGAAAAAATGCAACGCTCCGCCCAGTGCTCGCAGAGACATTACAAAGAGGGAGTTGCGACCAGAGAGCAGCCAACGAGAAGTAATATATACTCCTCGTAGCGATCGCTCCGCCATTCGCGCTGAGTGACGGAAAAAAACAGAAAAAAATGCAACGCTCCGCCCAGTGCTCGTAGATATCTGTTACACACGAAAGAGATGCGGCAAAAAAAGACATGCTCTACAATGATAAACAGCCTCATGTCTTGGCCACCTGGCTTTCTCGTATCTCGAAATTTTTCTCGCATCTCGAAATGTTTCTCGTATCTCGAAATGTTTCTCGTATCTCGAAATGTTTCTCGTATCTCGAAATGTTTCTCGTATCTCGAAATGTTTCTCGTATCTCGAAATGTTTCTCGTATCTCGAAATTTTTCTCGTATCTAGGAGATAATTAGTTCCTCGAAATTTTTCTCGTATCTAGAGATAATTATATGCTCAAAATTTTTCTCGTATCTAGATAATTATTTGCTCAAAAATTTTCTCGTATCTAGAGATAATTATTTGCTCAAAATGTTTCTCGTATCTAGAGATAATTATTTGCTCAAATTTTTTCTCGTATCTAGAGATAATTATTTGCTCAAAATTTTTCTCGTATCTCAAAATGCTCGTATTTCGAGGTACCACTGTATATATATATATATATATATATATGTACATATATATGTATATACACACACATGTATGTGTGTGTGTGTGTGTGGGTGTGCGGGTGTGTGTGTGGGTAGGTGGGTGGGTAGGTGGGTAGGTAGGTGGGTAGGTAGGTGGATGGGTAGGTGGGTGGGTAGGTAGATAGGTAGATGTATATATATATATTTATAAATGTATATATATATGTATATTCACGACTATATGGGGCACCGCATTTAAAGGCCGCAGTCTCAGTAAGAAGTGCTATTTCTGTATTTGACACAAATAAGACGCATCGCACCAATAAACGCAGCCATGCATGGTAAAACATACACCAGCTTAAACATACGGACAGACGCTAAAAACACGTTTTTAAAAAGGCAACGGAAGCAAAACTGAGTTCGGTTGTACGTTATTTAGCCATTTTACAATGTACTCACGTTTTTTGATCAATCATCAACCACAAATCCATCAAAGTCCTCATTTTCTGTGTCCGAATTGAACAATTGTCCAAATGATTCATCAAAAAGGCCGGGTTCCCTCTCTTCGTTGTCAGAGTCACTCACATTGCCATGTGGCTCGACAGAAATGATGCCGGTTGGCAAAAGCTCGAACAACAGTGCAAGCAGACACATTAGTCAGAGCGGCCACAATCCATTCGCAAATAGTGGCGTAATTAGCCCGGCGCGGCCTGCCACCCTTCGTAAAGCTGTGTTCGCCACCTATCATCCATTGTTCCCATGCCGCTCGCAACTTTGCTTTGAACGCCCGGTTGATGCCGATGTCCAAAGGTTGGAGTTGAGCCTCCGGGAATGACGGCAAGCTCAGAGTTCATTTTCGTGACTTGGTTTTTCACCGCTGCTGTGAGATGGGAAATGGGCACGCATGGAGTCGCAAATCAACTCAGCTTCTTCTTCTTGACTTGGCGAAACTAGTTCTCCTGCTTCCTCCATTTGCTAACCATGGATTCGTTGATCTAAAATTCCCTCGCGGCTGCTCTATTCCCATGTTTCCCTGCATAATTTATGGCTTGTTGTTTGAACTGAGCTTCGTAAGCGTGTCTATTTCTATTATTCATTTTCGGGGGGCCTTAGAAACCAAACCGAAATTGTTTTGCAATAAACACATGCCCACACTACATACGTGTACCTGGTAGGGGCGTGCTTTTAGCATGTTCTTACACACACCCCCTCCGCATGCCTGACCCCACCTACGTCCGCCTTCTCTCTATATAACAAGCGTGTCGGCAAGAAGTGCTCTCAGTCAGGCTTTGTTGCATACACACGGCGCTCCGCATTATAAGGCGCCCTGTCTATTTTGGAGAAAATTTAAGACTTTTTAGTGCGCCTTATGGTCGTGAAAATACGGTATATATGTGTATATATGTGCATATATATTTGTGTATATATATGTGTATATATACATATATATATATATATATATATATATATATATATATATATATATATATATATATATATATATATATATATATATACATATACATATAAGTATATATATATACATGTGTATATACATACATATTTATGTATATACACACACATATATACATACATATACATATATATACCTATATATACATATATACACATATATATACACATGTATACATACATATATATATACACACATGTATACATATATATATATATATATATATACACACATGTATACATATATATACACACATGTATACATATATATATACACACATGTATACATATACAGTGGTACCTCGTCATACGACCGCTCGTCATACAAAATTCTCGTCTTACGGCGGAAATTACGATCGAATAATTCGCCCGTCATGCGATCAAAATTTCGTGATGCGACCAAGCCAGGTCTTTTTTGCATATCTTTCGTGTATAACAATATTTACGAGCACGGAACGATTAATTCAGAGCGCAAATTGTTGGATGAGTGGCAGTTGGGTAAGGTCACATATTGGAGTCAGATTACTAACTTAACTTTAATATAATTATAGAGAAAATTCCCAACACCGGTCAGATGGAGGAGCTGCCGGTGCTTGCTGGGCTGCTTGTGTGCTTTGACGCCCCCGACCGTCCTCTCCGCTGCTGCTGATTAGGTGATAGGACAATTTAGGAGGATCTAGGCAAGGAAGATGATCTTTAAAACCTCCAGACTACTGAGGGACTGTGTGGTAACCTCAGTCTCAGTCTGCAGAAGGTCCCCACCTTGTGGACTTCCTGTGTGTGGCTCCAGTTGCTTACCTAGGTCTACAATGTCTTTTGTCTGTCTTGCTACTGCCACCAAGAAATTTCCCGAATAAGGGATGAAATAAAGTTCTAATCCAGGGGTCTCAAACCGGTCCTCAAAGGGCCGCAGTGGGTGCAGGTTTTCATTCCAACTCAACAAGAGGATACCTTTTGCAAGTGTAATCAGTTAAATCAGTTGATTGCAGCCAGGTGCTACTTATTTTAGAAGACACCTGATTGGTTAAAATGTTGGTACTGGATCGGTTGGAACAAAAACCAGGACCCACTGCGGCCCTCGGTGGAATCGGTTTGAGACACCTGTTCTAATCTAATCTTATCTAATGAACACAATCAAACTCCGCTGTAAACGGTCGTGGTGCTCTCCACTAAAGACTACAACTAGAGGACCCCAAGCTGTCCGCCTAGGTGCCTGAACGAAAAGGATATAATCTGCCTTTTAATGAAAACAACAGAAAACATAGGAAATTTATAACAATCAAAGTGGAATTTTGTTTTATTTCAAAATCAAGGCTACTCGCGTCTTGCCAGTCAAAGCACGTTTAACTAGGTTTATACGTCAGTGCCCTAAGTGAGATGGCTGCCCTGGACCTAGGTAAAATGGATGTGCCCCGAGCGAGCAGTGACGGGAACGTGAGTTTTTTCACGTTTTATGCAAGATACGCATGTTTTTTTCTTTAGTTTCATTCATAGAGGTAAAAAAAAAAATTGTTTAGCGTTTTATCCGTTTATATTTTCTCTATTTTGAAATAAATGAAAGTATCGGCCAAATTCGTGACATGACGCGCCAATGCACCAGCGCCATCTTAAAATGACATCATCGTGTAGCATCGCCGTCAATTTGCAGTTTTTTTGCATGTCGGGTTTTTATGTGCATATAAGCCATACCCTTGATTCAGTCATCATTTTTTGTCCAAAAATGCAAGTAAATATGGTATGTATGCATACGTATATATATATATATATATATATATACGTACATCCGTCCCTCCCTCGCTATGTATGTATATATTTATATTTATATATACATGTATAAATGTATGTATATATATATGTATGTATATGTATATATGTAAATGTCTGTGTATATATATGTATACCGTATTTTCACTATATGGCGCACCGCATTTAAAGGCGGTGTCAGTAACGAGTGCTATTTCTGTATTTGACACACACAAGACGCACCGCATTTAAAGACGCACCGCTCCGCATTACACTGGTCTACCGCACCACATTATACGGGTCTACAGTATAGGCTGGGGTTACGTTATGCATCCACTAGATGGTACCGCGCTAAAGGGAATGTCAACAAAACAGTCAGATAGGTCAGCCAAACTTAATTAATAGATTACAAATCAGCTTTCTGACAACCCCATTCACTTCCAACATGAATAAACAAGTTTTTTTATTTTCTCCGAGGTTAAAGTATTAGTATTTTCGTGACACAGCAATAGCATAATAACTCATGTTGAACAGGTGGGCATCCAACCCGCACGTCTCACCTAAGTCATCATTAATCGAGTCAGTAATTTCTGCCTTCCTGAAAGCT
This sequence comes from Stigmatopora argus, assembly GCF_051989625.1. Classification (NCBI taxonomy): domain Eukaryota; kingdom Metazoa; phylum Chordata; class Actinopteri; order Syngnathiformes; family Syngnathidae; genus Stigmatopora; species Stigmatopora argus. The sequence goes on from NC_135400.1 coordinate 1,966,513, forward strand.
CGGACCACAGTTGAAACTTCCACTGGGAATGACGACGAACATGGTACTTGGACGATTCGCCGAAAGACGTTTGGCCGACGGACAGTTCGCCGAACGGACGTTTCGCCCCGCCCCCGGATCGTGTGTGTACATCTTTTTCAACCTCGGCCCGCGGGCCATATACGGCCTGTTACAGATAACATTCATTTAGGAGGAATAACAAGGGCATGTACTGCCCCCCGCTGGACATATTTCTAAATACAAGTACGTACTACACTACAATGTGCTGCCAATTTTTTATATTTTTTATTTTATCCTTTGATTCATGTCTGACACTGAGAAAAAAACACACTAGAAGACTTATGTGAAATTCTAGAGAACAATACCTGAAAATGCCATGGAACATACTTTTATTTCTAGTTTAATTTTAAATAATTTCCCATTATTTAAGGATATATATATTCAAAATGATTTGCTGAGAACCTTAATTCAAAGATTAATCTCAACGTTTTCTATGCTGGTGTAACTTCTGGAGTAGGATTTCTGGATTTACAATTTAATTACAGTAGTATTTTCTCTATTTCTTCTGTCACGTACTGTTCTGCGTGATCTCCAAATGGATACTACTTTAAACGCAAGGATAGAATAAAAAAAATTGGCAGCACATTGTAGTACATACTTGTATTTAGAAATATGTCCAGCGGGGGGCAGTACATGCCCTTGTTATTCCTAAATGAATGTTATCTGTAACGGGCCGTATATGGCCCGCGGGCCGAGGTTGAAAAACTGTACACACTCGATCTGGGGGCGGGGCGAGCGTTTCGGCGAAAAGTCCGTTTGGCGAACTGTCCGTCGGCCAAACGTCTTTCGGCGAATCGTCCGGTCACGGATGAACATAGAATGAATGTGCTAACTCGAGCTCAACCGAAATGCAACACCGTTTTATATATCTCAGCATTCACCGCGCACCGGAAATAGAGTCTGGGGCTGCTTGCTGCCGTAGTTGCGAGAGCTGTTGCGGCTCAATATTTATCCATATATAATATATATATATATATATATATATATATATATATATATATATATATATATATAGTTCGCAGTCTAGCTTTGAATGCTGTTTACGCCAATCTAGCGGCTGGAGTTATTTTGTCAATCCAGCCGGAATGACGGCGAGCACCAAATTAGTGTGCTCGCCGTCATACTGGGTGTATCTACAAAAGAACTACATATCCCAGCATGAATCACGCACGGGGGAAAATGAAGTCACAGGCTGCTTACCGTAGTTGCAAGACCTGTAGACTGATTTATTTTATTTTATCGTGATAACAATTTTAGTATTGGTCCATATATAAGGCGCACTGGATTATAAGACTTAAGTACTCCTTATAGTCGTGAAAATACGGTATATGTATATATATATATCGGTGGCGGTCCGTGCATTTTCTCGTAGCGCCTTCAACGGGTAAAATCCACTTCCTAGCAGCATTTAATGATTAAATACAAATACTGGAGCTTTTCAGACATTACAACCGGGCCGGGGGGTGATTTTCCCGGGAAAAGACAGCGATGAACGTCAATGGCGTACCGGCAAACATTGCCCGAAAATGGGGTAAAATCCAGCCGAAAACAGCATTTAGCGATTAAATACAAATACTGGAGCTTTTTAGACATCAGAACCAGGCCCGGAATATCATTTCCCCGGGAAAAAGACCGTGATGAATGTCGATACGTCCATACGCGAAATGGCAAAAATTGCACTAAAATGGGGTAAAATCCACTTCCTATCCTTTTGAGACATTACAACCGGGCCAGTGGGGTGATTTCCCCGGGAAAAGACAGCGATGAACGTCAATGGCGGAATGGCAAAAATTGTACTAAAATTGGGTAAAATCCGTCTT